>NW_006921641.1:7370916-7427570 GCF_000298275.1 Orycteropus afer afer | reverse complement strand
ATTATCTTCTGTGTCTGTGTTAATTGGTTTCCCTTTTCTTTGTTGAAGAGGGTCTGTGTAGTCTTTCTGCCTAGTCTGCCATCTTGAAAGTCCCTATGGGTTTTTAATGGCTGATTTTTTGGGAAGTAGATCAGCAGGCCTTTCTTCTGAGGTGCTTCTGGTTGGACTTGAACTGCAAACCTCTAAGCTAGTAGCTGAGTGTGTTTAAACCATTTGTACTACCTGAGGACTCTGTACAGTCTCTAAACCCACTGCCATCAAGTTGATTCTGACTCATAGTCACCCTGTGAGACAAATTAGAACTGCCCCATAAGGTTTCCAAGGCTGTAAATCTTTACAGAAGCAGACTGATTGACCCATCATTCTCTTGCAAAGCAGCTGGTAGGTTTGAACGGCCAACCTTTTGGGTAGTAGCCAAATGTCTTAAGTACTTCACCACCAGAGCTCCTGTATAGTCTAAAAAAAAACAACTCACTGCCATAGGGTCAATTCCAACTCATAGCAACCCCCTTTGGGTTTCCAAGGTGGTAAATCTTTATGGAAATAGATTGCCCAGTCTTCCTTCCATGGAGTGGCTGGTGGATTTGAACCACCAACCTTCTGATTAGCAGTCAAATGCCTTAGGGGTCTTAAAAAAGGAGGTTAGAAAACAGCCTGGGAGAATAACCTTCCATGGTTCTGTTTTCCCTTTCCTAAGAGGAAACCTGAATGAAGAGGTAGTACAAGAAAACCAGCCATTCACTCAGAGGGCAGGTGGAGAGTGCAAGGCAAACCCATGTGGTGGCTGCCCTGCAAATGCCAATGCCCTGTTAGCAGCCCAGGCTTCAGAAGTCAGTGCCACAGGTATGGGTAGCCAGCTGCTCCACTGTCCTCAGGAGCTGGTGAGTGCAGTGTCAGTGCGTCTGTCCAGAGCCCACAATGTGCCTTGTTGCTGGCTCATTAGTCTTTGAAACCCTTGGCCATAATCATCGGCTGCCCTGAGGGCTTCATTAAACACGTTAAAATGTACTTGGCCTATGCTGCTGTCATGACTTTGGCTCAGATTCACACATGATTTCTACAGTGAGGTCAGTGCACTATGGTGGGTACACACTTGGACTGTTTAGCCTGGCTTGGTCTGGGCACCCAAGACTCACTTGAAGTGTCCTCTTTGGTCTGAAGCTCTGTTCCTTCTTAGTGACTTACTGGCATAGAGTCAGTTCTGACTCATGGCGCCTCATATGTTGTTACAGAGTAGAATTGTACTCCATAGGGTTTACTTGGCTTAATCTTTACAGAATCAGATTGCCTGGCCTTTCTTCTGTCTTTCTGTTGCATAGGTTCTAACTGCTAACCTTCATTTCATGCTACTGGTTGCATATATACCACTTATGTCACCCACAGTTGTTTAGTAAGAAGGGAGGATGAAAATAGTCTGCTGAAACCTTTTTTTTTTTTTTTATTCCTCTTTCTATTGATCATTGAAGGAGCTATGGTGGCACAGTGGCTAAAGCATCCATCTACTAACCAAAAGGTTGGTGGTTCAAACCCATGGAAGAAAGATGAGGCAGTCTGCTTCTGTAAAGATTTATAGCCTTGGAAACCCTGTGGGGCAGTTCTACTCTGTCCTTTAGTGTTGCTATGCTTTTGAATTGTGGTGTTGGCAAAGAATATTGAAGATATTATGGACTGCTAGAAGAACAACAAATCTGTCTTGGAGGAAGTACAGCCAGAATGTTCTTTAGAAGTGAAAATAGTCAGATTTTGTCTCACTTACTTTGGTCATGTTATTAGAAAGGACCAGTCCCTGGATAAGAATATGATGCTTGTTAAAGGGGGGGGGGGGGTCGGCGATAAAGGGGAAGGCTGTCAACGAGATGGATTGACACAGTGACTGCAACTATGGGCTCGAGCAAGGATTGTGAGGATGGCACAGGACTGGGCAGTGTTTCATTCTGTTGTACACAGAGTTGCTATGAGTCGGAACTGACTCAATGGCACCTAACAACAACAAAATGAGTCAGATTGACTTCACGGCAGTAGGGTTTAGGTTTGGTATTGATCATTGTAGGAGCTCTGGTAGCATAGTGCCTAAGGCATTTGACTGCTAACCAGAAGGCTGGCGGTTCAAACCCACCAGCCACTCCTTGGAAGGAAGATGGGGCAATCTACTTCTGTAGTGATACTGCCTTGGAAACCCAAGGAGCAGTCGCTATGAGTCAGATTGATCTTTGTGATTAATCTACTAAAATGCTGTCATCAGACTAGAGCAAGGTCAAGGATCCCAATTCTCCAGAAGGGCTATGACCAACTAACAAGGCAAATACATTTAAACCTATGCTCACTGGTTTCACCCATCCCAGCTTGTCTGGGTAGTTCACTTCTTTCTCTGTCTCATCATGGCATGTTTCCCCTCAGACTTTCTACCCTCAAATATCATCAGGCCTCCTTGACTGGAGTAACCTTCCCTCTAACCCACTTTACCCTGCCTGAAATGCCATTAATGGTGGCAGAGTCCTTCCCGGCATTGCAAGCATGTCATTCTCACACTAATGTGAATTTATTTGTCAGATCAAGTTCTCTTGCCTGGCAGTTCCCTGAGATCAGGGAGCTGAAGGATGTAAGTTTCAATAGCAAAAGAAAAGGGTGATATTTGAGCAGGGAGACTGGAATGAAAAGAGCGCCAGGCTGAGATCAGTGGGTGCCTGAGGCAGACTGAAGAGAGGTGTGAAACAAGAGGGAATGGAAAGCGGAAGTTTCAGAAGACACATTTCACATTAACAAAATCTGACCTACTTAACACTTCTGCTTAGGCCCCACCTAACTGGAAGAGAAATGCTGATATTAGCTCAGATGATGTAGCGTGAGAGAAACTGGATTGATCTGGCTAATAGAAGTGACAGATTTTTTTCTTATTCCAAATGCTGTACACAATCCCTTCTGCAGAGCACAAGCCCTTTACTAACAAATAATCATTGTACGTCATATGCACACTTGGAGTTGTGGGAGGCTCAATGCCCTCTCCCAAGTTCTAGACACTTCCTCTGCTTTCCCTAGTTCTCAGCACACCTCTGGCACCTTCTCAACCCTGAGCCTTTGCTTACGTGGTTCTTGTTGGCAGGAATGCCTTTCCCTGGCTTTTACACATCCTGAGAGACCACTTCAATTGCCATCTTTTCCCTCTAGCTTTTCCTGATAGCATTCATTCATTCATTCAGAGGTCTGGTAGCGCAGTGGTTAAGGCATTTGGCTGCTAACCAAAAGGTTGGTGGTTTGAACCCACCAGCCGCTCTGTGGGAGAAAGATGTGACATTCTGCTTCCATAAAGATTTACCATCTTGGAAATCCTATGGGGTAGTTCTACTCTGTCCTATAGGGTTGCTATGAATTGGTATCAACTTGGTGGCAGTGGGTTTGGATGGGTTTTATTAATTCATTCCTTCAACAAATATTTTTTGAGTGCCTTCTATGTGTCAGGCACTCTTTCAGGCAGTGGAGGCCCAGCAGTAATCAAAGCAGACAATTCATGCCCTCATAGAGCTTATGTTCTGGTAGTCAGCACACCTCTCCTGACTGCTTCCCCAAGACAAAATCCATCTCACCCATGTCTATATTACACATATCTGTATTACAGTAGTTACCATATGTACTAGAGGGAACTGAATGAAGTCTCAGTTCTCTCTGTCTCCCCAGTGACTAACACCATACTGAGCACCAATGGCACCCCTCGTTTCTTTATAAGAGGAACCCAAGGCTATCACATCTGGAAGGAAGAGACAAGGCTAGAGGACTTATCTGCACACTGCCCTTGCATAGCATGCATGGCCTTTTTACTTAGATTAATAATTAGTTGGGGGATCACTAATGGAATCTAAGGAATTTGTCTTAAAGCTGTGTTGGTCTGGCAGGCACACTATATTCGCTTCGAGCATTTGTTCATATGGGACGGGGACAATGGAAATAGTGAAAGACCAAAGTTCTCCTAAAGTGATTCTTGGGAACCACCACCAACTGTCTGGCACTTGAAAAACAACAGCAACAACAATAACAACAACAACAACAACAAACACTGCCAAGAGTTGATTCCCCATCATAGCGATCCTGGCACACAGTAGATACCAAATGCCTGTTGGCAGAATTGTTACTGAAAGGTAGAATATAGATCCTGCTATCTGATCCCAAGGCTGGGCACCATGTGGGTGTGAAGCACACCAGGGACTCCAACAAGCTAGTGTTAGCTTGGGTTACAGAGCTGGCAGAGGTGTTCAGAGGAAGCTGCTCCCCAGTACATAACTCACAGTGGGTGTGAAACCAGCAGGGACGAAGCTGACCCTGGAGGAAGCTAACTAGCATTGTGAATACTTGAAAAGAAAACTGGAAGTTCTTTTCTTCACAAGAAACGATTGTAAGTGTTTTCCTCTTTTTCACAGCCCCACAGGTACCATGGAATGTTTCTGGTCCAGAGTTATAGGTGACATAGCGGGGCGGGGGATGGTATGAAGGCAGTTTGGATTGTTCTGTGGTCTGTGCTCTTTGTCTGCTCAGGGGAAGATATCAGCCTGCTGGAGCCCGTCCCAAGGAGCACTCTGCTATATGATATGTGTCCTGGTGATAGTAACCTCTCTTTTCTGGCTGTTAAAGGGCATTCCTGTGTATATGTGGAAAAAGAGAGAGAACACACTAGAGCCAGAGCGAGGGCAGGAATGTGAGTTTTTCCTTAATTGGACATAAGAGCCTTGAACTGGTTCCAGTTTTAATGTTTTCTTTTAGGGCCTGGATCCTAAATAGTCCATAGAATTTTCTTGTTCAGAAAAATCCCTTTGGTTCAAAGGCCCCTGGATAGAAATAAAGCAAAAACCAGGGCTAAATCTCTTTGATATGTAGGAAGGCAAGAGTTCATTGGCTTCCAGATCCCAGGTTTCTGGATGAAAAGAGGAAGGAGGCTTTCTGAGACGGCACATGGCAAGAATATGCACAGAGCCCTGGTGATAAGGATGTAAAGCACTTGCCTCTTAAGCATTTATAGAAGCAATTTCTCTCAGCCTTATTAGTGCTCTGGGAGCTAAAAAGAGAATTCTATTGCCTACTATTATTGCTCTGAGGCCCAGAGAGGTCATGTAAGTTGCCTAAGACTTACAGCAAAGTAAGGCAGAAACTAAAGGATTTTGTCAGGTGGGTTTGGATTACATTTACTGATAGTTCCACAGTGGCTGGGGTGAGAAGGCATGCTCACACTCACAGGACCCTTTCATTGATCATGTGTTAAGTACCAAGTTGGGAACTTGCTGGGAGGATCAGAAGACTGGGGAAACTCATGGGTGTGAAGGAAGATGCTTTGTACATTGGGACCACTGCAGGATTCATCAGGAAGAGCTTTGCCAAGTCTGACATCAAACTGAAAGAAACTTCAATCAAGAAGCTCAAGGGGCAAATGAGGCTTGAAACATTTATATGGTTGAAACATAGGGGCAGTGATAGTTCAGTGGTGGAATTCTTGCCTTCTACGTGGGAGACCTGAGTTGGATTCATAGCCAATATACCTCATGGACAGCCACCACCTGACTATCAGTGGAGGTTTTCATGTCACTATGATGTTGAACAGGAGCTCTGGTAGCATGGTGCCTAAGGATCTTGACTGTTAACCAGAAGGCTGGTGGTTCAAACCCACCAGCCACTCCTCGGAAGGAAGGTTGGGCAATCTACTTCCGTAGTGATACTGCCTCGGAAACCCAAGGTAGGGTCACTATGAGTCGGGTCTGACTCGACCGCACACAACAACACAACAACATGATGTTGAACAGGTTTCAGTGGAGCTTCCAGACTCAGATGGATGAAGAGGAAAGGCCTGGTGATCTGCTTCTGAAAATCAACCAATGAAAACCCTCTGGATCACAATGTTCTGATCCATAATCAATCATGGGGTTGGCCTGGGACCAGGCAGTGTTTTGTTTGGTTGAGTGATGGCAGCTGATAACAACAACAAATATCTTCACAACTTGGTACATAACACACAATGAATGAATGGGCCCTGAGAGTAAGAGCATGCCTTCCCATACTGACCACCACCGAACTACCATTAAGCAACACAGCACAAACCGAATCCAACCCACATCGTGGAGATGGTGCAGGACTGGGCAGTGTTTTATTTCATTGTGCATGGAGTCACCACGAGTCGCCAATTTGATGGCAACTAACAACAGTAGAGTTGAAACTAGCAAAGAACTGAAGTGGTGCCAGCAGCTCAGCTTTACCCCCCTTTCCCCAAAATGCTTTAAAAACAAGCCCTGTGTCTGCTCAGTGCTTTCCAAGTTACCAAGTGTTTTCATAACATAATCTCATTTCATCCTCACATCAACCCACATACATTCGTGCCTTTCAAATTTCTTATGTACTCAAATGAGTTTTACCGAAAAATTGGCTGGAAACTCCCCTTCTCCCACTCACTTTTTTTTTTCTTTTTCTTTTTTACCCCAAGCCTTTGACTGATATCCTTTAAGAAGCTCCCAGATTCCCAGGGTGGGGAATTTGGTTTCTTTTGTCTGCCCTGCCCCGCTGGATGGACACCATTCCTGGTCTTTGATACTGGAACCAATACTTTTGTATTCATTTTAGAGTGTGGCTATTAAAGCAAACAAAACCATAGAATTTATGGCAAATGCAGTATTGTGGGGAAAACAAAGGCTTCAAAACCAACAGGCTGTAGAATTTAGAATCAAATTTTAGTTCAGCTGTTTAAAAACCACATGGCCGTGGCCAAGCTATGTAACTTCTCAGAGCCTCTATTACTTCGTTTGTAAAATGGAGGCAATAATACCTATGTCTTAAGGTCACTGTGAGGAATAAATGTGGTAAACAGGTACGAGTGCACTTCAACAAATGTCACCCTTATCCTGCCTTTCCTTCTTCCCTAAGGTCAAACAGCTACTTCATTGAAGTCCCTTATAGTTAACCAAGGAGTCCGTCCACTACTAACTGAAAGGTTGGCGACTTGAACCTGCCCAGGGGCACCTCTGAAGAAAGGTCTGGCAATCTGCTTCCGAAAGATCACAGCCATGAAAGCCCTACGGAGCACTGTTCTATTCTGCACACTTGGGGTCACCATGAGTCAGAATCAAGTCAAGGCCAACAGTGATTTTTTTGTTTATTCATTTGTTTTGAAAATAGCTTACCATAGTACTAGGTTCACCACAACCCAGGCAAATTAAACACAATGCTTTTTTTAAAAAAACAATTTTATTATGATTTGGGTGAAAGTTTACAAACTAAATTCATTTTCTATACAACAGTTCATGCACATTTTGTTTCATGACATTGATTGCAATTTCCCACAATGTAACAGCTCTCTTCCCACTTCCTCTCTTCAGTTACCCCTTGCCTGTGTCCTCTTTTACTATGCATTCCTGTTCCCTGAGTCATCTCCCTATTTTTTTTCTTTTCTAAGCCAAAGGGGATAAAGTGTGGGAATATGTTACTAAACGAATTTAGATGGTGACTTTTTTTTTTTACTAGATGAATTATTAGATACATATCCTGGATATGACACACTGTGACTATGGCTGACTCTAACAGGATCTTAAGTTCATTACCTTTTTTTTTTTTAGAAAAAAGAAGGTAGGAGAGAGAAGGAACTGGGAAACTGGACATATCTAATGCTGGAAAGCAAGGGAATTCTAATTACACCATTAGATTCTTATCAAAGCAGAATTGTAACTCAGCCCCTCAATTCCTGGGGTCAAAGGTGAGAAAGGGGAGGGAGTGCAGGAGGCTCTGGCTGGGTATTTACTTCATTGCTCTGCATGTCACAGATGCTCAAAAACAAATTGGTGAAAGACTGAGGCTGTTTAGAGAGTCCAGATCTTGCATTTGACCTTTGCTGCTGATTTCTTGGCAGATGTGGTACAAGGCGTAGTGTTGGAATGGAAAGAACATTGACCAGCAACTGAAGGCCTTCGTTCAAGTTCCATCTATGCCACTTAATAGCCTGGCGACCTTGGACATGCCACTTAATATCTTAAGTGTCTTCTCACCTGTAAAATGAGGAGACTGGACTAGCTGATTTAGAAGTTTCCTTTCACCTCTAAGGTTCTGGGGCTCTAAGTAACTTCATTCGCCTGTGTTTCTATTTATTTATTTAAAGGCAGCAGGGATAGAAATGGTCAATCTGCATGTTGAAATATCCCTTGTCGCTAGAGAAAGGAAGAATACACAGTGACCCAAAGCAATATAGCAGAATGGAACATTCTACTACAGAGTGGAAAGGTGAGTGTGTTTCCAAGCTCTTAAGTTCCAAGCACATACTAGCTGTGTGATCTATGGCAAGTCCCCTAGTTTATTTCAGACTCAGTTTGCATATCTGTAAACTGGGGATTGTAAATTGTGAAACTGCTTTTAAAAACAGAAGACACTATATAAAAATAAATAAAAAAATTAACTCCAACTTAACCTACAGAGATGATGTTAAGTTACAATAGGTATTAATAAAACGTCAACCAAAGCTATTGTCAAGTCAGCCTTGGGACTCACAGGGACCTCATGCACATAGATTGCTAGGCCTTTCTTCCTAGCCTGTCTTAGTCTGGAAGATCCACTAAAACCTGTTCAGCAACACACAAGCTTTCACTGATAGACATGTGATGCTTGCATTTGAGATGCATTGGCCGGGAATCAAACCTGTCTTCCTCATGGAGGTGAGACTTCTACCCCTGAACCACCACTGCCCTCAGTCAAAGAACAGACATCAGGTAATTACCTCAATGTTCCACAATCTAGGGAATGCTTTTCCAGAGACCAGATACCTGCTTGTGGAAGCCTTACTTCTCCAAGAAAGAGCATCTGGACATGTAAGGTGGGTGTATGTTAGGAGTAGGGAAGATGAGGAGTTAGCTTCCTGCCAGTTTTGAAAGTTTCACAAGGCAATAATCACAAATACATAAAGTGTGGCTGATAGAGTATAAAACTTGAGATAGTCTTTCACCCTCCTCCTTGACAGGGATTGAGGAGAAATGGCCCTGCTCACCCAGAGCCTTAGTTCTAAGTTCTCAGTAAGATCCCAGCTTGTAAACCTGATCTCCCAGCTTTGACTTCCCCTTTGGCTACATGGATGGCAGCATGTCACACTCAACTGGTGGCTTTGAAGAGTTTCCCTACCCTATGCAGAAGGTACAAATAAACCCCACTGTTACAGTAACCCCACAGCCAGAGCATCTCCTGTTAGCTCCTGTTCATAAAAGCAGCAGTTACGCAGCACAAACCAATTTCTGTGGGGACTGGGGAGAGGATCCAGAATGCATCTACAGGAGCTTAGGAGTTCTGATCTGGTTGGTAGGGGCAGCTAGGGGACTTGTCTTGAAGCTGCATTTCATAGACCACACACTGTTTTTACTCAAGTTATGTATATGAATGATTAAAAATAGCAAAGTTGTTTTAAATTTAATTATTCTTATAGATTATTTTTATTTGGGTTGGTTTGGTAACGAAAATTATGAGTTTTAATGGTCAGCCTCCTTATAGCTCTGCCACTGTTAACCCTCATCATTTATGTCATCATCCTATTATGGATTTCCATTTTTAAGCACGTATTAATTGATTCAACACATTCACTGCCATTCTTCCAAAGAGCCGACTGATTTTAGAACAGATTAATTTTGTTTCGTTTTTAATAGCCTCCCCTCCCACACACACATCCCTTCCCCTACCCTGTACACAAGCACAAGTCAGGGTTATAAAGTCATTTTACGAGAGAAATTGAAGCGTGAAACAACGCGCTCCAGCCACAGTGGGGCAGCGCTGGCTATCCAGTCATGCTCTCTTGCGGACTCTGGGGCTGCGCAGCCTGACTGCCTCTGGGACAGACCCCGGACCTGCAATCCTGGGCAGTTTGGGAAGGGTTCAGCTGAATTGACAGCTCTTTGTTTCTTCTCTCATAGATCGACGACGACTCCTTGGAACAGATCTGAGAGCCAAGGCTCGCGAGGTATGCCTGCGCGCTGCCCACCCGTACCCCCTTCACGCCGTGTGCACGTATGTCTCCAGAGGAAAAACCCTAGGACTACATCACATCCTTTCTTCCACAAATAAAGCCCTCCAACGGTCTCAGGGCTTCACATTAAGCCCTCTCAAGCCAACTCCACTCCTGGGGGCCCTCAGTACCCCCTAGCTCTGCATCTCTCCTCCCACCTCCTCATGGCTTCTTTTTCAGCAGGGTTCTAGTTTCCGCTCACTTTGCGCGAAGTGACGCGAAGATGCTTCCAGGTAGGGGCCTAGTTTAGGGGATGAGCGCTGAAGAGGGGTCCTGAGGAGTGGGCTAGGTAGCGGGGTACGAAGGAGGACGCTGAAGCAGGGGGCCAGGGTCGAGGAATGGCGCCCTCCCCGGGCACAGCCCAGCTGCGAAGCGGTCACTTCCCCAGAGGGTCCCAGCGTCCTCCTCATGCCCACCTCCTCCGCTCCTGAGACCCCAGGAGTGTGCGCAGGGAGGGGGTGTGCGGCAGCTGGCGTGTTTGTGAGCGGGAAGCGGTGTTGACATTGAACTCCGGCTCCGGTGCGTCCGTTTGTGTGCTTGCGTGTGTACACGCGCGTGTCTGCGTGGGGAGGGGGCTGGGCTGGGAGCTGCAGCAATCTACAGCCCTCCCGGGAACTGAGCCGAGCGCGCCCCCGAGTCGCCGCCCGCAGGGGCTGCGAGCGCTGAAGCCATTCATGATTTTGGTGACGTTATTCCAGGAGTGGGCGAAGGAAGGTGGGGCTTCCCGGGGCCAAGCCCCGCCTCCGCCCCTATAAATAAGGCTTCCTGGGCTCTTTGTGGGGCCCGGAGCTCGGTGGAGAGTGGTGATCTCCGTCTGCTCTGCCGACGCCGCTGGCTGTGGGGTTGTTTCAGGAAGGCGGACCAGCGAACTCCCAGTGTCCGCACTCGGCCGCCTGCCTCCCTCCCTGCTTGCCGTGTGTCTGTCTGCGCCCGTGTCATCCTTGATCGGGACGCGGTGACCGTTTTTAAATCACAAGGGCGTGGGTCAGCCTCCCCTAGGACTTCATGTCTGTATATTTCCCTATTCACTGGTGAGTATCCTGCGCCCTCGGCGGGCGTCCGTCTCGCGGCCGTGGCGGCCGGCCCGGGCGCCTACTCGTGCCGGCTCAGGGTGCTAGCGCAGCAGGCGGCGCCGACGCCCATTGCTAACCGGTAGCCCGATCCGGTGCAGGAGTCATCGTCAAGGTTGCAAAGGTGGGGGTGGAGGGAGGTGGTGCTCAGACCATCCAGACAAAGGAAGTGAACTCGGAGCCCTCACCTAAGTGATGGCCCGAGGGCGTGTATGTGGGGTGAGAGAGTGGATAGAGAACCAGAAGTCACGCCTGAAACCCCCTAATAAATCCCCTAATGCAGAGGGCTGTTGGAGGCGCGCTCCTGGCGGGTGCTGTGGGCTCCTGCTCTCCCCCGGCCCCTCCCCTTTTTCTTTTTGTTTGCATGCGAGTCTCGACGTCCAGGCTGGTGGAGCTGGTGCAGCGACGCCGAGTGCAGAGCTCCTGGGGGTGGGGAAAAACGATCTCACAAGTAAAGCCGCTAGAGGTAGGGTACCCTGCACTCTTTCGACCCCTTTCATCTCCAGAGCGCTAAAAAAAAAAAAAAAAAATCGAGGCGTCTTTGTGGGGACCCTGAAGAGGAGTCTCCCTCACCTTGCCCTGCAGGAAGAAGCCCGGTCCTGGCCGGGGACGATGAAGGTTTGTACCCTGAGGAGGAATCGGCGTCCGCGCGATGCGCCGCGGGCGGGGGACTAGTAGGAGCTGACGAGGGGCAAGCGGTGGCAGTCCCCCGAGCGCGCTCCGGGGTGAGGGCGCGGACCACCCAGGCTCCGACAGGCGCAGACCGTGCGGGAAGCAGGTTCTAGCCCCTTTGCAGTCCTGCTCAGGCCAGGAACCGGAAAGTTCAATGCTTCTGGCCTCAACTTTTCGGCTCCACGCCACAGCCCCAAGCGAGAAGAGAGCGCCCTTACTCCAGGCGAAGAGTCTAGGAAGGACCTAGTGGTTGCTCTTCTGGCCTATTTCTTTGGGAATTGACGGTAGCTTTTCCATGACCCTGGAGGAAACTCTCTTTGGAAGTCTGGCTCTTGACCCTAAACTTGCCCTCCAACCCAGGACCTTCCTTGCACCTCCCCCTCCCCCATTCCAACCTGGCACTGTTTAGAGAGAGAACTGAATTCTCAGAACAAAGTAAAATTCCCCCACCCCTCAAGCTTGTGGAACCCTTTCTTTCTGGACAACACTTTCCTCCCACTCTCGGAGTGTGTGAGCAGCCAAATGCCTTATGGGTGAGGTTCTGAAGATTGCTAGAGGTGTGTGTGTGCCCCTGACAACTCAAAATCTGCCAAGGTAAATAGATGTTAGAGCCCATTAGAGTGATTATCCCCTGAAAAATTAAGGTTTAGGATTACTTGATAGTTGATTAACACTTCATAAATAGCAACCCTCTTCCTCCCAGATATTAACCCTCTCATGTAACTGTGAGATAGGCATTATTAGCATCATAGTAACCGGCCAAGACACTTGTGGCTCAGAGAGGTTCTATGACTTGTTCAAGATCACACAGTTATTAGTAGCAGAGCGTAGACTAGAACTCATTGCTTCTATTTCCAAATCCAGTGCCATTTCTATGGTGTATAGTAACCATAAAATGAAGAGGAGTCTGGTACCTCTGTTTCCAAAGTAACTGCCATCGAATCATAGCCACCCTATAGGAGAGTAGAACTGCCCTCATAGGGTTTCCAAGGTTGTAAATCTTTAGGGAAGTAGACTGCCTCTGCCTTTGCCTTATTTTTCTCCTGCGGAATGGTTGGTGGGTTTGAACCACCAACCTTTTGGTTAGCAGCTGAATGCTTTAACCACTACAAGCCCGGCTTGCCTTTTTTTTTTTTTTTTTTCATGTGTGGAAGTATTATGGTGAAATTATTGGGATTTGTGTAGAGGGTACGTGGACTTTGGTATGTACTATTTGGCATTATGTGTACAGACCCTGTGTGTGCCTATGGTTTGTATAAGGATGTTGGAGGATAATGGAACGTTTGTATCCTGCTTATTGAGTACAAAGCACTTTCACATGTCAGCCATTGGTGGGCCAGCTTGGCCCCTCTGGAAATTTCCTTTGCAACCAGAGTCCCGGTATCCTTAAGGCTTTTAATCCAGGGGATGTTTTTCAAGCTGTGAGCTTGCAGCTGCTGTGGCTGGGGCTAGAGATGGGGGTTGGATGGCAGATGTGAAGCTTACAGAGAAGCTGACCCCTTGGGGCTTTAAGTGGGACATTTTTGCAAAGAAGAGCAACAGAGAGACAAGGAGAAAGGTAGGAGGACAGTGTGATTGGACTTTGTTTCCCTGAGGTTGATCTGTTATTGTTATTATATAATAATAATATGCAGTTCATCTTGGATAGAATTCATGTGAGAGATATATGTGTGTATGTATATATTTTTAATCCTTCACCTTGGAGGGGTAAAGGGGTAAGGGCTACCTGGTTGAATTGGTTTTAATTTAGACAATGGACTCATCTACCTACTTTTTTTTTTTTTCCTGGTTCTGTCATTTATAAAGAAAATCCTGAGTTGCTCTGTGTGTCTAGAAACAAAAGCAATGGGTTCTAGTCTGATGTATAGGAGAGGAGGGGAGGGAAGGCTTGCCAGAGAGGTTTTCAGACAATGGGCTTTGTTGGTTGAGGGTGAAACTCTGATGCTGTAGGCTTATAAGGCACTTCCTCAGGGTGTGAGCTTGTTTTTCTCTGAGTTCTGTTTTGAACACCTCTCATCCTGTCTCCAGACAGTCCTCTGATCTAACAACAACGACGTACCAAGAGTGGGAATGTGAAAGTGCGTGTGTTTGTTGACTTTTGGTCTGGGTTTCTTGGCAGCCCTGACTATCTGAGATCGGCCGAAATGACTGAGGTGATGATGAACACCCCATCCATGGAGGAGATTGGACTCAACCCCCGAAAGGATGGCCTTTCCTATCAGGTGAGTTAAGTTCTGAGTCCCCTGATGGCTTTTGCTGGGGCTGGAGACAGCAAGAATCCCATAGCACTTGTACCACTTGTAAGGACTTTGTGACCTCAGGAAAATCCCCTAATGCCAGTTAATCTGTTTCCTCATCTGTAAAATGGGGAAAACAATAGTCTGTACCTCATAGGGTTGTGGTAAAGATTTAACACGATGAGATGATGGCATTCATAGTGCCTGGGACACAGTAAGTGTTCAACAAACATTAGCCATTTTATTATCTAGCCATCCTGGCTGCTGTGAACTCTCCCATCCATGGTGTCAAAGGAGGGAATGATTTATGCAGTTAGCTCAGACCAGAGCTTCCATTTCTAGCTATGCCTTAGTCAGTAGAAACATTGCTGTGAGGGGCAGCTTATGGAGGATGGTAGTTGTCAGAAAAATGGCTGGGTAAAATGCTGCTTTTTCTTCAGGTTAACAGTTCTCCAACAGGTTTAGAGTTAATGTTCAAACTACTTAGAGTTGAAGCGATGTGCCCTTAGCAGAGCAGCTATCTTGGGGATGGTAGTATGCTATTGCTGGAATCTAGCTAGGAGATTATCCTGTCTGGTGGGACCCAAAAAAGCTACCTGTGAATTCAATAACACCTTTGGGTTCTTAGACCAATATTCTTTCTACCTCTCCATGCTACTTTTCTCCACTCTTGCCAGGCTATAGAGTAACCTACGTGCCCTCTGGTACAGTGAACTGTGTTTGGATTTGTTAGGGGAGTTCCTAGGTTATTAAGAAATTTGGGAGAGAAATATTGTATAGGGTGGCTGGCTTCTGTGAAGAAGATGGTGTGATGCGTCCATTCAACAGACATTAATTGAATATCCACTGTGTGCCAAGCACCTTATAGGTGTTCTCTCATGCCCGTAATTCTGAGGTGAGGATTCTTGTCCCATCACACAGATGAAGAAACAGACTCAGGGGGAGTAGGTGACTTGGGTCCACTTAACTTCAAAGCCTTGCTCTTTTGGTGTATAATGGGTCTGTACCTTGAGACTGCTCTGAATAGGCATTCCTTAAACAAATAGAAAGTCTGGTAGGTGGAGTGAGGTGTGATGGAGGGAGGGAGATCAGAGAAAGCAGAGCTGAAAGCTCAGGTGGGGTAACATAAACTGGGAAGGGGAAAGTGGACTCACCCTCAGGCACTTGGAAGGTTTAAGAAGGCCCCTTTGCTTTGTATCTATGTAGATGGGTCCCTTTTGATTGTTGGAAGTATGTATTTAGCTTGAGGGGGATGTGGGGGTAAAGGGGAACTTCTTTCCTGGATTGGTTTTATATCCTTAACCCCCATAGTGGGTCTGAGGAAAATAATGGAGGCCCCACAACCTGGTGAGAGGCGTAGAAGTCTCCTGACCCACTGACTGGCGTGTTTTTAGATACCACTTTCCAAGCCACTGAGCCAGACTGACTCTCTTTGTAGTTACAGGTGAGGTTTTCTTTCAGTTTTGGCTTTTAGATTTCCTCCACAGAAGCTTTCCAAATACAATCATTGGTATGTCTTGTGTATGCTTTTTATGTTCTTTTAAACATGCCCCAAAATAAAGGGCCACACTCTACAGGACAGTTTTCTTTACCTCTCAAGTCCTTCAAGGCATGCTGCTGGATCTGAAGGTTAGGGCAAGTTACAAGGGATGATGAGGCTGCAGTGCTGGGTAAGGAAGGATGACCTGGGGCTGAATGAATGGCTGAAGGAAAATAAAACCATGTCTGGACTCCTAAAATGCCTCAGTGCTGCCTGAAGAGAGGACCCTCAAATTGCCCCTTTTGATGCCAGACCATGGTCCTTTATGGTTCTCCCAGCCTCTCAGGAAATCTATCTCTGTTACCTGGGTGGGGGCTACTGCCTAGTTCCAAAATAACTTACTCATAACTTCAAAGGACTCTTGGTCTCACGATGATTTCAGGAGGGCCTCCTAGTTGCCTGATGAAGAGAAAGGGCGAGATTGTAGTATTTAACCAAGCAACATTTATTGCACATTTGCTGTGTGCAATGTACGTTGCTGGGTGCTGCAAAGAGAGTCCAGGATTAAGGTGGGAAACCAGCATGTATATGAACAACTGTAAACCAAGGCAGTTGGGTAGAATGATACCAAGGCCACAGTCTGTCCCGGTATGGGATGGCAGTAGTGACATCTGACTGTTGGAATTTGAGAAGTCTTGGAAGAGGGAGGTGAAGTTGAGGCTGGTCCTTAAAAGAAAATTAGGGCTTTGAGAGGATACCTTTCTCACTTATCTAATTTTGTGATTCTTTCAGATATTTCTTGGCTTCCTCTGTTTATACCACATGCAGAGCCCTTCATTGAGCTGCTCTGATAGTTGTATGACTATATTCTCTGGGCCCACTCAAAGTGAGTGCCATCTAATTAAACAAATGTCCTCTGGAGCTGTTGGGTTTGGCTGGAACTGGCACTGGGCCTCAGCCCACCCAGCCTGTATGCTCAGACTTTGGCTCAGAGCTGGGGATGGGGGATGCTAGCTCTGTTCTTGCCATTCCTCCTGAGGATAATGATGCTGTTGTTAGGTGCTGTTGAGTCAGCTCCAACTCACAGTGACCCTATGTACAATAGAATGAAACACTGCACAGGCTTGAGCAGCCTCACAATCCTTGCTATTCTTGAGCCCATCTTCACAGCCAGAAGGACTTTTCAGTCCTTCTCATTGAGGGTCTTCTTTTTCATTGACTCTCTATCCTATTCCTAAGGTTTCCCATGGCCATTTTTTTTTTAAGACATGATGGCCCTGGCCTTCTATCCAGTCTATCTTAGTCCAGAAGCTTTGCTGAAACCTGTCCACCATGGGTGACCCTGCTAGTATTTGAAATACCTGTGGCATAGCTCCCAGTCTCACAGCAACACACAAGCCACCACAGTATGACAAACTGATAGATAAATGGTGGAGAATAATACTATTACATGGCTTTTACTGAGACCTGCTTTTCCAAGGAACTGAAAATGGCAAGGCTACATCCATGGCAGATGAAATGGAATCTCAGGCTTGTGATTTGACCTTGAAACAAGGTCATAAAATAAATAGACATGTTGGACTTTGTCAATCACCTCTCACCTTCCAGATCTACCAAGAATGAGGCACTTCTGATTTCTCTGCACCAGATGTGACACCTTCCTTCTTTCAACAACTACATCATATTCTACTTTCAAGTGATACTGCACTGGGCTTCGAGGATACTGGTCCTATCTTACCTTATACCCGCTGAAATCTTTGAAGCCAGGGGGTGATCTAATCTCTGTACTCATCAGTCATCACATCTATCCCCACCCTTCACCTTATCCAGGGTGCCGTGAGCTCAGCGTCCTTCCAGAGCAGGTGCTAAATGACCGATTGTTGCAACGAATTTGAGTCTCCTGATTCTAAAGCTGGGCACATTAGCTTCTGCTTTGGAGTCTCTGAAGGGCCTCCTCAGGATAGTGCCTACGAAGGTTTCAGACAGATACCTTTTTTATCTCCTGGAAGATTTGAGGAAGCCTTAGCTATTGTCCTTAGGAAGTTAGTGCTGTTTTGTGAGTATGTATAAAAATCGCCAGAGCCAATGCTTTGCTTTGTCTTAACGTTTGTTTAGAGAGTAAATTCAGTCAGTGAAATCCCTGTCTGCACATTCACTTGGCATGAATGACTACACCCCACGGGGTGGGGGAGTAAATGGTTACTAGAAAGTCTGAGTGCTTTGTGAGCTGGCTGTGGGAGGCAGGCAGCTTGCCGGTGAGCGGGAGGGACTCCATGAAGACGTTTTTGGCCTTGATGGCTGCGGCTCCCTCATCACACTGCATCTGTGGGCCTCAGGTTCTCTGGCCAGTGAGTGGCATGGGAATATCTACTGTCTAACACTGACCTCCTCCTCCTAAGTCAATGAAGCAAGTCAGCTGCTGCCTTGTGGAGCCTGCTCCCTTGCTGCCTGCAGGGACTCTAAGGAGATGGCATTGTGGAGTGCTTTTCTGACTGCCTCTCCTTCCATACTGTGTCCAAATTGGCCTGAGCCCTGTCTGAGCAGGGGTCTTGAGCCTTTGCCTCTAGGTCCTTATTCGGCCACAACCCACAGGACACTGGGATTGTGGCCTCGCTTCCAAACTTACCCAGCACAGCACACTGAGGCTTCTACAGCTTTATTGACCTGCTAAAGTCTAGATATGCAGATGGATCCTTGGTTTTCCTGTAAAACTACCTCTTCTAAGGCCTCTGGATCCATATCTGATAGTTTTATCTTTCTTTCTTTAAATCCCTCTCAGATCATCACACGTGTCCCTGACTGTGATTGCCTTTTGTATTTCTTCTGCCATTATTCTTGGTCATGTACTCCTACTGTCTGATGTCCACCCATCAGGCAGGTGAGCTTCAGATTCTCCTTCTCAGGGAAGCGAAAGGAGGATTCTTAGAAAAGAGAAGGAGAGATGTCTCTGCTTCCCACAGTGGTCCTGTTGCTCATTCTACAGAACTAGGAACATCCGTTCATCTTCCTCAACTTTTCTCAAGACAGGAGGGAATGATATGGTGGAGATTTGTATTGTGGAGAGGAGGGACAGAGGTGACTGAGCTTTTTTTGTTACAGCCCTTTCGTTTGCTTCTTACAGTTTGAGCACTTCTGTGTTAGCTCTGTATTAAGGAGTAGTTTAGAGGACTAGTTCTGGCTGAAAACTTGCCTTAGCACACTGCAAAGGACCTCTTGTCTCTTCTTTCTGAGAGGCCCACCAACAGCCTCCTCCTCACTCTTTGTCACCAGTAGTAATGCTTCCCTCAGAGAACAGGTGCAGTTTAATCATTAGTCAGGCCACAGTTCAGAGACACTCTTTTTCTTCCTGCACATCAACACTAAGCCTCTCTATGAAAACCTCTGGAGCCAAATTTGATGGTGCTGTTTCCACCCATATAAGATGTGGGTACTGAAATTAGTGATGGGTTAAGCGTCCTCTCTGGGCAGTCCTCAGGAGGGTTCCTGCTCAGTGTTCCTGCCTCCTGTCCCCACAAGCCCTTACTTATAAGGCCACTCTGGATATAACTTTTCAACTAAGCATGTCGAACAGGGAGGCAGCACCTCCTCGCTCCCCTTGTTTCATTGACTATTCCCAGCCATCATACCCCACATGTTCTCAAGGGTTTTGGAGGCCCTGAAGAATGGCTGCGTGAAGTCCCATGGTCACCGCCAGCCTTAAAAAGCTCCTGTTGTCCCTGGAGAGACATAAAGCTAAAGTTCCAAAATACTTGGGAAGAGGCATCCAGCAGTGGCCACGAATGTTACTGGAATTGCAGCAAGTTTTCTCTCATATCCTTCCCCCTCCATCCCATTCCCTCCTTGGCAAAAATCATAAGGTACTTTAAACAGGCAGTTGTTGTTGTTATGTGCCGTTGAGTCAGACCCAACTCACAGCGACCCCTCTTTGAGTTTCCAAGGTGGTATTACTACAGAAGTAGATTGCCCAACCTTCCTTTCGAGGAGTGGCTGGTGGCTTTGAACCGCCAGCCTTCTGGTTAGCAGTCAAGTGCTTTAGGCACTACACTACCGGAGCTCCTAAACAGGCAGTTGTTGTTGTTGTTGTTATGTGCTGTCGAGTCGGACCCAACTCATAGCGACCCCTCCTTGGGTTTCTGAGGCAGTATCACTATGGAAGTAGATTGCCCAACCTTCCTTCCGAGGGTTGGCTGGTGGGTTTGAACCGCCAGCCTTCTGGTTAGCAGGAAAGTGCCTTAGCCGCTATGCTAACAGGCAGTTAGGAGCATGTATTTCAGAGGGACAAGGGATCTGTTTCTTTGAGCAACATTAGAGTATGTCCACACATACTGCCTCTTTTTGAGTTCAGACTCACCTTGTTCAGACCGAAATTACTTTGTATGAAGAAACCAGCATCTTCCTTCCTATGCTCAAGGCCTTGACACAAAAACTGTGTTCACAGTTCTGTAATGCCCCGGGTTAGGGCCTGCAGAGGGCTGGAATTATTTCCAGAGGGATACCCCCCCTTCACACACACACACCCCATAGTTACGGCTGTGAGTCCATAGCTCAGCCAGGGAGAGAACAAGCTTTCTTCACTTTTCTCAGCCAGTGTGTCGCACACTAGATCCATACAGCCCAGCCTTCCCTCAAAGGGCTTGTGTTAGGCCTGACACCTCTCAAAGTGGTCATGTGTTCCTTACTCCCCAGAGCTAGGAGCTGTGTCTTAGACAGCTCTTTGTTCCAATAATGCTAGGCACAGTATCCTACAAATAAGTTACTGAATAAGTATTGAATGATTAATTGAGCCCTCCTGTTCCTGCATGGAGAATTATCCTTCTATCTTGGCAATCCCATGGTGTAGACTTTTTTTTTTTTTTCCAAATAGGATCAGCATTTTCTCTAAGTCTACCTAGTCTCCCAAATTGAATAGAGAGGAAGACTGTACCACTAGGGAAAGGGATGAGTTTGAGTGGCGGATCTTGTGTCTGTAGCCAAGAGCTATTCCTGGGTGTCTGGGGAATGTCCTGAAATGCTCTTTCAGGCTTGAGTCCTGAAATAATCCTCGGAGGATATGAAGGCAGGCACTCATTCAGATGGGGCTCAGAGTTGCCGGGACTTTGTTCCTTTCCAGTTCAGCAGCTGCTGCACTGCCTCTGCTTGCCTCTCGCCTCGCCATCTGCCTTCCCTTCCCTTGAGCCTACCTCAGGAGGGGTTCTTCATCAGTAAATCAAGTCCTTTCTCTGTTGGCACAGATCTATCTTGAAAAAATTAAAATTTACCAAAAACTCCTCCAAACGGTTGTCAAGCTAGCACTTTGACCCGAAGGGAAGTTCTGGGACTCATGGCCCCCTTCTCGTTGGATTTAATTGCCTTGCACTGTCAGAAGGAAGCTCATTGTAGATAAACTGAATCTCAGTAGCACCAAGCATTTAGCTGAAGCGGCAACAACTACTCACCTCTTGGGCAGGAATACTTTTTGGGGGCTAATGGGAAGGAAGATTCTGGATCTCTCACAGGAAGTAGGATTGGCCTGAGCAAGGAGGGCATCCACACACCTCAGCCTAGAGTTGGTTGGTCTATAGGTCAGACCTTCCCCTAACTTGACATAGCGTGGTTCACAGACAGAATTAATAGTATTCACCTTTTGCCTTCACTTTAGAGAGCTCTGGTGGTGTACTGCCTAAGGCATATGACTGCTCACCAGAAGGCTGGCAGTTCAAACCCACCACTCACTCCTTGGAAAGAAGGTTGGGCAATCTACTTCCATAGTGATACTACCTCAGAAACCTGAGGAGGCGTCGCTATGAGTTGGGTCTGACTCGATGGCGATGTGTTTGGTTTGTTTTGATTAAAGAGCTTAAAGCACTTATCCATCCAGGATTTGAAAAGAATCCTTGGCTTTCCCAAATTCCTAACTGTTTTCTCAAGATATAGCCCTCTATTGCAACTCTGATTTAGTAGAGAGCCATTGACCCAAAATGTTTTGGTGGCATTGAGGTCAACCACTGATCCCTGTGAGCAGAGCTGTGGTGCCTGCCAAGAGTCACACATAACACTCACATGCACACACACACAACCTACAGGACAGACTGGTTGTTGTTGTTGTTAGATGTCATTGTGTCATCTCTGACTCATAGTGACCCCATGCACAGCAGAATGAAACACTGCCTGGTCCTCTGCCAGCCTCACAATCCTTGTTATACCTGAGCCCATTGTTGCAGCCACTGTGTTTATCCATCTCATTGAGGGCCTTCCTATTCTTCGTTGACCCTCCACTTTACCAAGCATGATATCCTTCTCCAGGGAATAGTTCCTTCTGACAACATGACCAACGTAGGTGAGACGAAGTCTGGCCATTCTCACTTTCAAGGAGCATTCTGGCTGTACTTCCTCCAGGACAGATTTGTTAGTCCTTTTAGCAGACCATGGTACTCTGAGCATTCTTCTCCAACACCACAACTCAAAAACATCAACCCTTCTTTGGTCTTCCTTATTCATTGTGCATCTCTCACATGTATAAGAGGCAATTAAAAATACCATGGCTTAGGTTAGACTATGGAATGTTAATAGTGGTTGTTTTAATTAGTGTTGTAATTATAGGCAAGTTTTCTTTTTCTCCTTTTTTTTTTTTTTTAGTAATTCTGTATTTTCATTGATACATTCTAGTATGTATTTTATTATTTTTATGCTTTCCCTCAAATTACACATGCCCATTATGGAAATTTTATTTTCTTCTTTAAACTTTTTGTTTTCTAGTCACTATGATTTCACCATGTATAAATTAATGGTTGAGCATATTTTGTGTTCTTTTCCCATGCGCTTTTATTTTTAGGTAGCCAAGATCACACATAGTTGTGTTCTACATTTTGATTTAATGGCATGTGAGTTGTCCACATCATGCCTTTACATCTTAAAAATGCTTCAAAGTCATCTTTTTAAATAACTGCACGATATTATATCATAAAGGTAAAGCACGATTTAGATCATTGTTCTTCAAATGGAATTTTTTTCCTTTTTAAACTTTTTTTTTTCCTTTACAATAATGATATAATTTTATATGTAAATTTTGTCCATAATTTATACTATTTTCTTAGCATAGAGTCTTTAGAAGTAGAATGTCTGAGTGAAAAGATATAAAAGTGTGTTTTTGTGCATGTGTCATCATTATAAAGGTAGTATCTATTCCTCACAGAAATTTAGACAAATACAATACAAAGGGAAGTACAAGAAATAAAAATAAACACTGCCCATATTCTTATCACCAAAATATTTTAGTATGTTTGCTTCCAGTATTTTTCTATGCATTTATATTTAAAAAAAAAATAGAATCCAGGTAATTCTGTATGTGCTGTGGTGAGTCTTTTTTTGACTTGATGTGCCATTGTGACTATGTTCTTGTCATTTGGTTTTCTTTATAAATTAGTATTTCATTTTGTCATGTACCATTCTTTTACTGCAGGTATCTAGGTTGTGGCATATTTTGCTCTTAGAAAGAACACTGCTGTGAATGGCATTTTAAATAAATCTCTGCACAAGTCTGATTGTTTCCTGGGAATAAATTCCTGAAAGTAGAATTACTGACTCAAAGAGATCCAACATCATTAAGCCTCTTGATTACATATTACTTTAAAAACAGAAACCATAAATAAGAGAGTTTGTCAAAATAAATGTTCCAAGCATTGAAAGCTCTACTGGAAGCAAATAGGAATTGGAGTGTGTTTTGCTTGTATTCTTTGGGTAAAATCTGTAGAGATTTGGCAATAGGGGACCTTGGGAGATAGAGTCTGAAAAGTGGTGATTATATTATTAGTATTTTTTATCATTGTAAGTTTATTAATTACTTCTTTCAAGCAAAGATGATAATAATTCTTATGTTTGACATTTAGCCTAGTTGGCGATCACATTTCTCATCCAATAGTGGGAATATTGACATGTGCTCTGGATTTTAAGTGTATATGGGTCAGTGATTGCCCTACTTCTCGCCTTTACTCTATCAATGACACTAAAGACTGTGAGACCTTAAAGAATACCAGTGAAATTGCCTCAGCCTAGAGACCCATGAAGATAGGCCAGACATGGGTTCAGTCCCCTGGCCCATCTTGGGATTCCTAGAATTCTTAGTCTGGCTCAAGGAATGCTTACAATTTAGAAATATTGCTTCCCTGGAATCAAGGATGGACTGGGCTCTTAGAAGTAGATCTAAGCATTATGGAAGTCTTGGCTCTTGACAAATGGCCTTCTACCTGACAAATCTCAAGGTTCTAGATGTTTTGCAACCAGTAAACAGTGCAGGCCAGTGTTCAAGTATGGTCCACATACCTTGTTGGTTTACAAAAGTTAATTTAAGTGTTACACAGACAAACACACTTTAAAAGTGTTAATCTGTTTACTCTTATGGGTAGCAAGAGGAGGTATCATGGTGGCTAAACAAAAAGTTGGTGATTCAAAACCACCAGCCATCCTGCAGGACAAAAATGAGGCAGTCTGCTTCCGTAAAGCTTTATAGCTTTGGAAACACTATGGGACGGGTCTATTCTGTCCAATAGGACTGCTATGAGTTAGAATCAACTTGATGACAGTGGCGTTTTTTTGGTTGGTTGGGTGGCAAGTAATACTCGTTTTCCATTTATGTAGTGATAGAGTGTCATTCAAAAACAAATATAAGTTTTCAACAAGTGAATGTTTAAAAGAATATGTGAGCATAAAGTGTCCATGGATATGACTGGAATGATGAACAGAAGGTTGGTCCTCAGCATCCTAAGGTTGGGAAACACTGTCTCAGTGTGGAAAAGGACAGGTATGGCTTCATTTTGGAGATTTCTGTGTTGTTAGCATTTTTTTAGGATTTTTTTTTTTTCCCCCTTCAAATATTGAATGTAGTCTCTTAGACAGAAGCATCCTTAAAGATCAACTAAGACCAAATGATGATTACTGTTTCTTTGGTCATTTGCTCCCACTGATATTGAAGCATCAGGATCCTCCCTGGATCTTTTCCTTGGCACCTTAATATTGCAGATTTCCATGCCAAATTATTTAATAATGCTTCTGGGTATACACTACTTCAACAAAGTGTTAAAAGTGGAAGACAGCTACCCCTGGGGTTTACAGGAACTTTCCAAGGGATGTGACAGCAGGGAATGTTTTCAGGAAATCAATTTCCACGTCTTCAGCTTCCTTCTGTTGCTTTTCTAAAATTGAATTTCCTGAAGACAGGCTTCACCCATTTTCTTTTCCTACCTTTCCTGTCAAGATTGCCCTTCTCCTGCTTTACAAGAGAGGGGCCTGCCTCTCACCCTAATGAATCTGTTAAGGTGCCTTTCCTTAGGCTATAGAAACATCAGGAGCATCAAACAAATGGACCATTCAAAATGTCACTGTCTAGGAAGCCCCATGTGTCCCACCCATCTGTTACCTTAAGAGATACCAATCTAATAAAATATTTTCATTTGTGTCTAATAATTATTTGTAGTATTTTTATTGATCAGTTGAATGCTAATAACCACAAAAAATAAAATCAGAATTGTTTTATTAACAATCTTAAAATCACAAAAAATAAAAATTAAATTTCAATATATTTGTATATTTTTATTGCAGAGGAGTATGAAATGCTAGTAAAAACTTTCACACATGAAAATAGGATAAATTCTGTAGAAGAAATAGAATGGAAATAGGGTCTCAAGTAGGGAATGGAATAATAGGAGATTTAACTTAAGAGCTTGTTCATGAGTTTTTTTACACAAAGTGATTGATATCTAATTGCTATGGTATTTATAATCCATTGAATACATTTAAAAGACCAATGTAAAAGTTTTTCTTTGAAATGTTAATATTTATATCAGAAGTTTCAGATGTCAGTTTAAAAATGTCCAAAAGGATACATAATTTAAAAAAATTCTTTTTGTTGTTGTGTTGTTATGGTTTGAACCTCCAGCCTTCTGGTTAGCAGTCAAGTGCCTTTGGCACTATGCTACCAGAGCTCCTTAAAAATTCTTTTAGGGAGTGCATAAAAAAAAGCGTGGATACTACAGAAATATACAGCCTCTTTAGAATCAAAACTATAGCACCAAAGCATCTGAAAGTGAGAGGGTGCCTTCAAGATTGGTCCAGTTGCCTGGTTCGGTCTCAATCAGATATGGATACACTGTACAGTAGCATGAGACTTTGGCCATCTAGATGGTCTTTGAACCCCACCAGTGACAGAGAGCTCAGAACCTCTCAGCACAGCAGGACTATGGACTAGGAATCAGGACAGCTTGTCTCTAATCTTGGCTTTTGCTACCATCTCTGTCATCTCAAGCAACTCACATCACCTCTTTGGGTCCTGATCTCCCCATCTTTAAGGGAGAGAGTTAATTCTCTTGTTTTGGTTAGAAAGTTGTATAATGAGATGAAATCCTCCATCTTGATCCTACATCTGTCCAACTGGAGTTTAAAAAAATCTCTTTTTTCCTCATGTCAGCCTTTCAGATATTTGAAGATACCTATTATATTCCCCTATAATCTTTCCCATTTTTAAGATTTGCATTGTCCTTCAGTCTTGACTTAAGTGGTCATCTTCCTGAAGCTGTTTGTTCTCTAGGCCAGCAGTTCTCAACCATTTGGTCTTAGTCACTTTTACATTCTTAAAAATTATTTAGAATCCCCAAAGAGCTTTCATTTATGTAAATTATATCTATTGATACGTACTGTTTTAGAAATTAAAGGTGAGAATTTAAAAAGTTTTATTTATTCATGTAAAAGTAACAATAACAAAATTATTATGTATTAACATAAATAACAAGTTTTGATAAAAAATAATTTTCCACACTAAAAGTTTAGTGAGAAGAGAGGCAATGTTTTACATTTTTGTATCTCTCTTTATGTCTGCTTTAGTGTAGGAGACAGCTGGATTTTCATATCTGCTTCTACGTTCATTCTGTTGTGATATGTTTTGATTGTAGTAAAGGAGGAAAATCTGGCCTTATGCAGATAAATAGTTGGAAAAGGGAGAAATAGCTTTAACTAATTTCTTATTGTGGTAAATGTATAGGTAACACAACATTTGCCATTTCAACAACCTTCACATGTATTAATTCAGTGACATTAAGTATGTTCATCATATGTTTCAACTACCACCATTAACCACCCCTGAATATTTTAATAGCCTTTCAGATATTTTTCTCTGATACTCCATCAGAACTTGAAAAATGCTTTCTTAAAGATTAGTGGCAGTGTGAAATCTGAAACCTTATCAATGAGCTTTTTGTACTTTTACATCAAAATGCATTAATCTTTCTTGTGCTTTTACCCATGCTTGGTTTGGTAATGTAATATGGTTATCATGTGGGAAAATACAGGTTCAATGAGTTATGCGGATCTCCCAAATTTAGATATATCTCGTTATATGATATCAAAAGTTACATTTGTTAATATCTCTACCTATCTCATCAAGAAGTCTTTAAGAAGTAGGAAGTCATCAAGCTCATGGTGGCTAATGAAAATTTTCCAAAATTCTAATTTTTCCTTGAAAATTCCATTTTCACTCATTGGTAACAAATCAGTTTTTTCCTTGTTCATTTTGTTCATTTTTGAGAAAATGTTTGTCACATAGCCAAGTCTGAATAACCATCATTTGTTGGTCAGTTATTCTTTCAAGTAAAAATAATTCTTCAATGGAAAAAATGGTTAGTTCAGATTGCAACTCAGTTGCAAAGTGCTTTCCCTAGAGAAAAACACTGTAGTTTGTGGCAGAAGGGCTTATGCTTACTTTCCATCTTATTCCACAGATGATTAAAACAATATGTGTTTAAGAGACAAGATTTAATAAAAAATTAATTCTGATTGCTTCATCAAGGGTATAACTTGCTGCTTTGTTGAGCTTTTTCATCATGAGTGTATAATAGTGAAGAATGTAATGACTACAAGTATAATTCATGCTAAGTTGCCAGCCGTTTACCCACCATTGCTTTCCACACCATTTGTGTGTCAACACAGTTAAAAAAGCAAATAACATCTTAATATTATTATGAAATATTTTGACTCCATAGACACCTCCCTCCTCCCAAGAACAGATCTTGGGGTTTGAGCTGTGAGAACTCTACTCTAGCCTGAATAGAATGTGTTCTGATCTGAGGGCAACAGGGCCATTATCAACCCTGTTAGAGTAGATGGCCTCAATGACTATCCCTCTGTGAATATAATCCTGTTTGCTTCAGTTTTGTTAGCATCAATATTGCAGTTATGATTGCCTAAAATCTCTAAGTGTCTTTTATAGGCTTACCTGCTATCAAGCTTTACCTACTATCAAGCAAGAGTTCCATTTGAAAAGAAAAAATAAAACAGGTTTTTTTTTTTTTTTTAATTTACAGGAAAATGGGTAATTAGCTGATGACCTCAATTTGGTACAAAGTGGAATTGGAAGTGATGAATGTTATCCTAGTGGAGACATATCACAATGGGTAGGAAGGTGGCAGTGCAGCTGAAAATTCAGGAGTGGTCACCCTGGAGGGACAGGCAAAGCTTGGGGGCTGACTGAGCTCTCTGGGCCATGAGTTGGGAGAAAGCAGCCCAGGGACCAAACATAGGATAACACCCGAATCCAGGAATGCACAGAGAAAATGTGATTCAATAGGTTAGGTGAACCTAAACAGGACATGAAATCAAGTAGAGAGAGTATAAAGCTCTAAGCAGGTTGACCTGCCTGGTGGTATTTTGTAGAGAGACAATGGTGACTGAAAGCCAAGCAAAGGCCATGGGGCAGTCCTGCAAGAGAGTCCTTAGGGACTTGGAGGAGTCCCTATCATTTCAATAGGGAGGGATGGGTTTGGAAGCCACATGGTGGGGGTGAAGAAATAAATTCCAGACAAGGATGGAAAAGCTGTGAGACAAGACCAAACATTCAAGCATTTTGTTCACAAAATGAAAAATTAGGGAATGGTTGGTTGTGGCCATAGGGTCACGTTAGGCTTTCTGAGAGAGAGGAGGTGTGTCCATGGGACATTTGGGTAGTACCAATGGAGAAGGTTAGAGAGGGGGATCTGTCATCTCCAGAGACCTAGAGGTGATTGTCTTCTTTCAAGAGGACAGTGATGATATGGTAGATAAGATGCTGGCATTTGAGATCATCGATGCCAGATAACTGCAGTCTTTTCTCACAGCCCGGAAGAACTTTAAAAAGAAAATAACATTCTAAAAGCCCCATCAGTATGCTGGGCCCAGAATTATCAGTAGTAATTAGTGCTAATAAATTGGAATTTGGAACTCTTGACTTGCAGGATGGGTGTGTGTTTGAGAGATGTTTATGAAAGATGGTGTATATCCAAAGGATTTCCTTTTCTTTTAAGTTTCAAGGCTGAAGGCTTAAGCATCTTTGATCCAAAGGAAGGAAGCCCAGCAGTTATTATAAAGCCTCAAATCTCTGCTCAAGTCTCCATTAGGAGAGGCACCAGAGAAGGGTGGGCGAAGGTGAGGTTGATATTCTATATCCTCAGACCAGGGGGAGTTTGAGCCAGTCTTAAGAATGGAGAATGAGGTGACCAACAGCCAAGTGGAGACTGGAGAACGTTCTTCTTTTCCTGAATTCAGATACTAGTCCCTGTGCCCCTTTAATACAATCTCTTCTGTTCTTACCAACCACATTTGAAAAGCCAGTAAAATGCAAATAAATAAATTAATTAAACAGCAGGAGGCAAGTGTTTCAAAGAGCATACTTCTTGTCTTCACATATTGTTAGAGGGCAAAAAGCAGGGTGGACTTTTCATTTGAATGAACTGCTCCTTACTCATGCAACCCTTCCATGGAGTAACTGGTGGGTTTGAACCACTGGCCTTCTGGTTAGCAGCCAAATGCCTTATCTCCTACACCACCAAAGCCCCTTTCATTCAGCCCTCAGTTTAGTGCCTAAGGCATTTGACTGCTAACCAGAAGGTTGGTGGTTCAAATCCAGCAGCCACTCCATGGAAGGAAGACTAGACAATCTACTTTCATAAAGATTTACTGCCTCAGAAATCCAAAGGGGGGGGGGCGGGTTGCCAGCCATGAATCTAAATTGACTCAATGGAGCGAGTTTGGTTTTTTTTTTTTTTTTGGAGTAGCAGAGCAGAATGCTGGCGGATATGTCTACTGTTATAAACCAACCTCTCCTAGGAAAGAATAAATACACAAGGCCAATCCATTATTTTTCTCCAGGAAAAATAAGAAATGTAGACTTGGGGAATCTGGAGGAGTGCTGATTTAGTTGAGCAAGTCAGGATGACAAACCCCTGGATTAGGCTGAGGAAGGGGGTGCACACTGGGAAGACTTCTGGCTGCAAGGGCTTCCACTCAGAGAGATCAGGATCTAGACCACCCAGCAGTTTCCATTCCAGCTGGTCTTACCTATATACTCAGGAAACAGGCACTGGGAAGGAAGTGATGCAGTCATAATCATTTCTCCAAAGAACCTGGCCAACGATTTGTGAGCACAAGCCCAAGAGTGTTTCTGTCCCAAGTTACAGCTATTGATGTTCCAGTCCCTCACTCTCAATGCTCCTTGGGGACCCCAGCTTTGCCTAATAATAACCATCATTAGGAATTTAGAGTTTACAGAGCATATTCACACATACCTGCATTTGATTTTCTCCAAAGACCTATAATATGGGAATTAACATTATTCCCAATTTGCAGATGAGGGAGAGGTAGCTGGGGGGGGATGGTCCTAAGATCTTTGAGTGCTATCAGGCCCTGTGCTGGGTGGTGACAGGGCAGCATCATGTGATCCTTTTAATTATTCTATAAAGTGGAAATTCCTCATTTTACTCAGGAGGCAATGGAGGCTCAAAACGTAAACAAAAAAAAAAAAAAAAACACCAGTTATTGTCAACTCAATTCCAGCTCATGGCTCAGAGAAGTTAAAATGCCCTGACCAAGGTCTTAGAGATAATATGAGGTGGGGGCAAGGTAAAAGCCAGATCTTTCAGATAACTGATTGGCCTGTGGGAGGGGTGATTTCCCACAGAAGGTTTGGGGTTGATGTTTTTCCCCTCTGGAACTGGAGAAGGGAGAAGCTTGCCGTGTAGTTTTGTATACTGAGAAGAGATCCCTCTCAGGGCCTTGGGGAGCCAGTCTGGCATTTATCTCTGGCCCTTTGGTCTCCCTCCCCTCACTACCCTGCCCCAGCATGCCTCTTTCCTCTGATCCACCCTAGCAAAGAGGAGCAGGATGTCCAAGCTCTTGAGTCTCAGCTTGCAGAGCTGGTAATTAGCCCTTTGTGTCCAGTTAACCACCTTTCATCTCCTCCACCTGCTGGTGTCCGCTTTCCCTATTAGCATCTCTCAGCTCTCAGCTGAACCCTCCACCCCTCTGTGGCCAGCTCGGTTTGTCAGGATGATGACTGAGGGATGCGCACACACAGGAGAGGGCGTCTCCAACCAGAATCACTCACATTTTCCATCCTAGATGCCAAACATCTCTCTCTCTCCCCACCCTAGAGGCAGCCAGGTTTAGGTCACCTGGCTTAGAGGCAGACAGTTGATAGTTAGGCCCCCAAATTTGGGGCCTTTGGAGCTCTAGTATTGCCTTTCAGTTCCCTTTGATGGGTGAAATGGGAGCTGGCTGACAGGCAAATTTTACACTAGAGCAAAAAGCCTGCTAACTAATTCTTCATCTCTAGAGGTTCACCCTCAACCCCAGAATCCTCTGCTCTGAGGCCGCCCATGTGGACGATCAACTGAACATCCTGAGTTCTCCTGGACAGTCCTGCTTCCGTTGTTCTTATGTTGACCATCTGTATCTGTGCTGTTCAGTAGGATAGCTACTAGCTATGTATGCCTATTTAAGTTTATATTAAATTCATGTTTAATTTATATTATATTTATATATTATGTATATTTATGTTAATAAAAGTTAAATAAAATGTGGGTACTGCATTGGACAGCCAAATAGAGACCACTTAAAATTGGGCTGCACTGATCTGTATAACCAATCATTCCAGTGTTTTGGCATCTAAACTATATCTCACACACCATTTCTTCCTCCTAGAAGGTTTTAAAGTTCCATTGACCTTTCAGGTGAATCCATTTGCGTTCCCAAAACATTTGAGATTAGATGCCAGTTGACAAAGGTGCCTCTGAGGAAGTGTCCCCCACAAAACTTACAGTTACCAAGTTTGGACTCCTACTATCACTAAATAATAGGATGTGGGCTGTTCTTAGTGTGTGTGGTCTCTAAGATTTTATTCCATTTGCAAAGGAGGGAACTTGGTATCTGTGTCAGTGGCAGCTACAGTTTTATGCAAGCCATTCGTCCTGGCACCTGGGTCTGAGAGCTGGCTGTGGAGTGCAGAGTTGGCAGAGAGAGGGAAGGTGCAGGGCTGAGAGAATCCCAGCTGGGAAGGATGCTTCCAGAGCTGGCTGTCCCTGGGAGTGAGGGTGAGAAATGCCTCCCAGAACCTACTCATCTTCCTTTCCAGTTCTGTTGAAGAGGAGCCTTTATGAGGAGGACAAGGAATGAGATTTTTGCCTTTCCTCAGTCCAGAGAGAAGGGACATTTTGAGGGTAAGAAGTTAAACCAGAAGCAGTTTCTTTTTGGAAGAGGGGCAGCTTTTTATTCCCTGCCAGTTCCTGCAGCCAAACAGCATGCCAGGCTGGCCTGAAGTCTCAACCCTACCTGTCATGTGCTTGGCAAGTCCAACTCAAGTCCTTTTTTCCACTGCCTTCCCCACCCCGTCAAATTGCAGTTTGCAACCTCTCATTTTTCTGCTGCCTAGATGATTAAAAAGCATGACTTAGTGGAAAAATCTTGACCTCCTTGGGGTCAGCCTCTTAAGCAGCTGTTGGAGATAAGATTGTGCTGGAAAAATATTCAATACTTTGTAAGATTTTCTGTTTGTTTGTAAGGAAATGAGATGTTTGATTCTCGGTGCTTTTTTGTTTGTTTTTGGAGGGAGCTGTAGTTTTTAGAGACATAAATTGGTATACTCTGATAATGAAATAAAATCTCTGATGGAAGGGTTAAATAAATTATTATAGTGATTTTTAAAAATAAAATTAATAGGCTTTTTTTTTCCCCTTCTTCTTTAAATGGAGCCTGCTTTGAGCAATTCAGGGAGCAAAGTTCTTTGGCAACTAAGCAGTATCAGAAGTTCAATGCTCAGACTTCCCCAAGGACTTGAAAGACTTAATTGTGCAGCTTCTGGTATGAGAGGCATTGTTTGGAGTTGTTTTAATTACTGTGTTAGTATTATTGACTCTTGCTTGGGGATTGGATACTTAGTACAGTTGAAATTGCTCCAAAGAAGACATTACAATTTGAATTTATTATATGTCATCAAAGCACTTTACTATCTTTGTATTTGCCAACAGTTGTACCCATCTAGTGAGATAAGAAAGTTTGACTTTACTTCTCAAAAGGAGAAACTGAGGAACAAGGGGTTGAGAGGACTTGGTTAGGGCTATGCAAGTAATATTGAGGACATCATCAGAATCTGGGTTCCATGGCTTGGCCCAGTGTGTTACCAAGGCAACCCTTCCTCTGAAATCCTACAGGCCTGGCTTTGGATTCCAGTTCAGGCACTTCCAAGCTATGTGGCCTTGAGCAAGTCACTTGGCCTCTCTGTGCTTCAGATTCCTCATCTATAACATAGGGATAATACACTTGGCCCTTCATAGACATGGATTCAAACAACTGCATATTGAAAATACTTTGGGAAAAAGAAATTCCAGAAAGTGAAACATGAGTTTGCTGTGTGCTGAGCACTACCCTGAATCCACGTGAATGAAGTGATGTGTAGCCATACCCCACTGTAGCCTCCTGCCATTTTTCTGTGTCTCACTCTCACACTCATTATTTATTGTTCACCTCACTTCTCATTCATTTGTCACTTGTGTTTTGTGCACCCTTTGTTTCTTTGAAAAAATGGCTCCTAAAAAGCAATAGTCAGAGCAATGCCTCAAAGGCCAAACCAAACCAAAACCAAACTCAATGCCGTTGAGTCAGATCCGACTCATAGCGACCCCTTCTCGGGTTTCCGAGGTGGTGTCACTATGGAAGTAGATTGCCCAACCTTCCTTCCAAGGAGTGGCTGGTGGGTTTCAACTGCCAGCCTTCTCTTCTGGTTAGCAGTCAAATGACTTAGGCACTATGCCACCAGTGTTCCCTCAAAGGCCGAAGGGGACCATAAAGTGCTCATTACATAGCATTTACATTGTATTAGGTATTATAAGTAATCTAGAGATGATTTAAAGTATACAGGAGGATGTGCGTAGGTTATATGCAAATACTATGCTGTTTTATATAAGGGAGTTCTTGAGCATCTGTGAATTTTGGCATCCGTGGGGAAGGGAGTATGTGGGTGTGCCTGTGGAGGTGGGGGGTGTCCTAAAACCAATCCCCTGTGGATATCGAGGGACAGTTGTACTGCTAACTGCTTCATAGGATTATTGTGAAGATAATTGAGATTCTGCTCAGCAAATGTACCTGCCATATCATCCTGAACATTGTCATTATGTTAATTTCCCCCCTAATTTTAGTTATAGGCCTATTTCCAACTTGAAATGAAATCAGATGCTTTCCGCCTTCTCTCTCTTTGCTGGCCTTGCCCTGCTTCTTGTCCTCTTTGCTCTTCCTTGGCTTGAGTGATCATCATTAGAGACCAGTGGCCACTTCTTCCAGCTAGAGAGCCATTGCCATGTCTCCAGGGATGCCAGCATTGGCTTGACTTGTGATGTCAGGGCTTAGAGGCATAGGGCCCAGGGTCTGAGCTGGGCCAGGTGTCCGTCCCTCTCGCTATTTCAGCATCATAGCAACACACAAGCCTCCACTGAGGGACTGGTGATGCTGCACATGAGATATACTGGCTGGGAATCCAACTCAGATCTCTCAACATATGAGATCAGGGTAATAGAGGTAGAAGGCTCAGAGTCTGGGCTGGGCCAGGAGTCCATCCCTCTAGATATTTCATAGCTCTGTCTTGGGTCCTAAATGTTTAGAACAATGAAAGGCTAGGAAGCTCATATCCTGGACCTGGCTGTCTGGAGGATCCTCCCAGAACCTGACCTGAGACCTTCAGCAGCTGAATGGACCATCAACGCCAAGTCCTGCTTGCTTTCCCTGGTTAGTTTTTCATTTGTAAAATGAGGGTGTTGGCACAGTGACATCCTAGTTCACTTCCCAAAAGGCACAGGTGCTAGAAATGGTAGAATCCAGGTTCAAAACCTGGTTCTGCCATGTGCTTCTCAGAGTCACAGGTTTTACTGGTCCTTGGGGGTTGGAGGCCTAAACAAAGAGACGTTTGAAAGAGCTCTGCACATGATAGCATACTTTCCATTCATTGGCTTTCCTGTGGTTCCTTTCTAAAGCCCGTGCTAGATATGTGCTTCTGTCTTCTCCCTCTAGGGATCTTCAAGCTCCACATGAAGAGCAAGGAGAAAAGGTCAGAAGAGGCCACCTTCCTCCCTTCCCCTTGGCACACACAAGTCTGTGTGCACAGAACAATAAGAGGGCAGAATTTCAGGGTTGATCAAGTCATAAGGGGTGCCCCAAGTGCCCTTCCAAAAGCCTGGAGTTGGGGTCAGCTTCCCATGACTCCTTTGACCCAATCTAATCCAGGTCCTCCCTTGTTTTGTTTTTCTCTGTGCTGCCATTACTATGCTTTTTATGACCCTTGTTAAGTCTTTAATGATGCCTAGTTGTGCAGATGGCTTAGGGCTTAATCCTCAGCAATAGGCCTTTATTGGATAAATGGTAATAATCACTTGTCTGGAGGGATTGGGAGGCTTCCTTGAGATCCATGATTCTCAGAAGCCACACGTGATCATGACATGGTCACAGCATGACTTGGCTGGGGCAATACTGGTTAGGGTTGGAAAGCCCTAAGTTTGCAGGAGAGCATTTTTCTACCTCCTGGGAACAGAGTACACTTGTCTGCTGTCCTGTGCCTGACTGGATCCAGACCAGGAGCAGTCAGCCCCCAGTGTTTCTACAAATGTGTATCTCTTCCCACTCTAGTTTTTGCTTTCCTCTTTCACAAGGCCTTTGGGGCCTTGACTTCCTCATCTGCCAAATGGAGAGGTTGGAATAATGGATGACCCAAGGTACAATGGGGTTCTCAATATTTGTGGGGCTCCTCTCCCAGCTCTCTAGTGTGTTATCTAGTGCTGTGAATGGCAAGGGACCAGCAGCCCATTGGATTAAGTACTTAAGCTGGGTGAAGAATTGGGTCAACTGTAGTCACAGGGCAGTGTGGGCAAAGGGAATCCAGACTTGGCCCTTGGTTTTATAGCCTGGTTGGGGCTTCTGTCAGCTCTGGGAAAGGCACACCATAGACATAGAAAATGAAGCTTTGTTGAAGGGACTCTGGAAAGAGCAATAGACTTGGGTTTAGAGTTGTCAGGGGGTCAGGGGTTGTTCATAGGTGAAACAGGAACCTTGCATTTAGTTCCCAGCTTGCCTGACACTGGGCCGTGCCCTCAACCCTGATTTGGCTTTGATTTTAGGGTTGCTTTGGGATCAGGATTACATGAGGGACAAGGTGGTATTGTGTCTTTGGCATAGGAATCACACAGACCTGGATTTGAATCTCAATCCACCTTACTCATATAGTGGTTGTATGGTCTTAGACAACCTACTTCTCCAACCCCACAATTCTTTAAGATAGTGTTGGCAGTACTTATTTTTCAGCATCACTGTCTTGGTTCAAAATTATGTATGTGTAGAGCACCTGCTGTCCTTCTCATACTAGGTGTCAATGATTATTCTGGCAAGAATTTAATATTTTTTGTGCCTGTTGTATGCATTGGACCATTGGAGTAAAATGCTTGCTGCAAATAGACATGACTTACTGTGAATGACACCATTTCAAAGCCTTTTATCTAAACATAAAGCAAATGGAGTACAAACAAGCTACATCACCTTTTAGACTCTGTGGCACTACCTCTGAAACTTTTAGCTTTAGGATTAGAATCAAAGTCTGGCCCAGAATTTGCTGCTGTGGACTTTAGACAGAAGGTTGTTGTCTCGTGCACCACAGGATCTTAAGGCTGAGCATAGTTCCTGGCACACGGTATGCATTCAAGGAATAAAATTTCTCTTTCCAAATGTGTGAGTCCTTGGGTGGGACACAGTTAATGCACTTGGCTGCTAACTGAAAGACTGGTGGTTTGCGTCTACTCAGCAGCACCACGGAAGAAAGCCTTGGTGATTTGCTTCTGAATTACAAGCCATGGAAAACCCTGTGAAGCACAGTTGTACCCTGACACTCATGGGGTTGCCATGAGTAGGAGCTGACTCCATGGCAACTGTTCCCCCCACCCCTTGCAAACATTTACTTGACCAAGACTCCCTGTGCTTTCATTCCAGATCTTCCCCGACCCATCAGACTTTGACCGCTGCTGCAAGCTGAAGGACCGCCTCCCCTCCATAGTAGTGGAGCCCACCGAGGGGGAGGTGGAGAGTGGGGAGCTCCGGTGGCCCCCCGAGGAGTTTTTGGTCCAGGAGGATGAGCAAGAAAACTGTGAAGAGACAGCAAAAGAAAACAAGGAGCAGTAGAGTCATTGCAGACTGCCATGGGGTGACACCAGACGGCATCTGGACCTGAACTGTGTTTTTTCCCATCATGATGGAAGAAGAGCTGAACCACAGTTCTGAAAATGTCAACTGATGGCTTCCGTTTTGCACCTGCAAATCACTGAGTTGGTTTTCTTTTCTTTTCTTCTTTTGAAATTTACCGAGCAGTGGAGCCCTCTGTGACACTTTGCAAGTCCTTCTGAGAAAGGAAGCTGCTTCGAGAAGGGGGTGGGGGTGTGGGGAAGCGGGTTCTGTTTTGAAGATCACTATCTGAGCTCTAGAAGGTGAGAGGCAATGGTGGGATTCCAGTAGGGCTGGGAGGGGTTGCAAAGCTAGCAAGGAACATTGGGGTAAGAAAGCAAACAAAAGAAGAAAGAGAAAAATACATGTTTTAGGAATAATTGAGCAGAGAGCTGCAGCCAGGAAATATTCCACGAGCATTTGCTCTGGCTGCTGAGGCACCAGAAAACAAAATGTTCATCTCTCTCTAGTTTCACCCCCTAGCACCCTTTGCTTTGACTTCAGGTGTTACTGTCTGTCTGTTATGGGAGGAAGGAAGGAGAGCCGGGAGTAGGTGGCTACTTGCAGATCAGCTGGAGGTGGTGGGGAGGAAGGGAGCTCCCTATTCCTTCTTCATGCTTTCTCTCTGCTCCCAACTGTGATAAAGGTCATAGCCCTGAGGTAGCTAAAGGTTGAGAGGCAGCACTTTGGAACTTCTTACCCTATAGTTATCCCTTGTTGCTTTCCAGCCCTCTTGGGAGTGCAGGAGCATGCCCTACCATCGTTGGAGCCCCCGAAGTGGACATTTGGGTATAAAGGTCCCTCCTTCAACTGCTCCCCTCAAGACTGTTGTTTTCAGAGTCTGAGTGCAGGAGTCCAGTGGGTGGGGTCTCTCCTAGGTTTGCCCTTCCTCTCCTTCCCAGCTCCCCTCTGTAGCCCTGCTCCTAATTCCAGCAGCCTGAATGGGCTTTTTGTGGGAGCTGGAGTGAGAAGCAGGGAAATTTTTCTGTCTCTTGTTGGTGGGGGATGTTTAATGCTGGTCCCTGGAGCTAGCAAAGCCTGGCAGTTATTAGCAAGGGTGATAAGGTCAGAAGTCATGAGATACTTGAGGTTGTTCCTGGATGCAGGTGGGAGTAAGGCATGCCGAGGGAGCACTCTGGTGGTCCTCCCCACCTCCCATCTGCCCTCACAAGGACACCACAGTTAAGAAACACCATCTGGAGCTGCAGGTTGCAGTACAGACTCCTCAAACCATCTCAATCTCAAAGCAGGACTGTGTAGCCAAGAAGTGGACTGCAGAGCCTTCCTTGGGCAAAACTGGCCAACCAAGGCCCTCACCATGTGCCCTCAGGCTTCAGTCAGGCTAGGTTGAACTCCAGTGTGGGACCTGTGTGTATAGTCGCATTTAATACCTCAAGGCTAGAGTGGCTCTGGAGAATGTTGGGGCAGGGAGGACTAGGGTGTGCTTTGACCTATCATAGGATTTGGTTCTGAGGAACCACCTCCCACTCCCTCTTGCCTCCCTCCCACCTCCTTGTATGTTGTCTGCTTGTGCTACACGTACTGATGGCAATAACTTCTTTCAGCTCCTTGCTGAAGTGGGGGATGCCTGTAGCTGCCCTGTGAAGGTAGACCTCTCTCTGGCTCTCCTTCTCATTCTGTTTTGGTGGCAAAGAGCCTTTCATCCTTACTTTCCTTCCCTCACGGCATTTCTCATCCCTCGCCTCTCTTTGTGATGGGATCTTACTGCTTCAAATCCTGTGTTTCAGTGTCTCCCTCTCATCTGCTGCCCTGTCTCAACTGTCCCAGTCTTGCCGTGTGATGGGAATGTGCTTGTAAACTGCATAACAAACCTACTATGTGTATATGTATGTTTATGGGAGTGGTTTATGTTTTTGCTGGTCTCTAGACCACTTTGTACAACTATTTGGAGTCTGAGTAGGCCAGGGGCTGACAGTAAGACCCCTCAGCAGTTTAGCCTATTTGGGGGCACCCAGCTGCTCTTGGACAAGTGGCTGAGATCCTGTCTGGCCTCCTCTTTCCCCCTCCCCTCAAAAGTAATCTGTGTGTATTTCTACCTGATCGTATTAAAAAAAAAAAAATCCTGGTATTTCGGTAAAAATGCCTGTTGTAAGATGAACCTCTTGTAACTTCTATCTGTTCTTTTTTGAGGCTCAGGGAGAAACTAGCATTTTTTTTTTTTTTCCAAACTACTTTTTGTCACTGTGACAGTTGTAAATAAAGTTTGAAAATGCTTTCCATTCTGGCCTGGTATCCTTTCTTCCCTTGTAACCAGAACTCAAGCACAAGAGAAAGTATTAACTAGCAGAAGGCTGAGTTGGAGTGAGTCCCAAAAGAAGTTCCTTACACATCTCACCTGCTAACCCTTCTGGGGTGAGCTCCTCCATGATTTTTTAATCACCTGGCTGAATAAAAGTAGCTTTTTTCTCTGCATCATTGGTTTCAGCCCTGATGTACATTAGAATCACCTGGGAAGTTAAAACAAACAAACCAACCCAGTACTTCAGCCCTGCCACTAGCAGTTGCCATTGAGTCCCTTCTGGGCCATGGTGATCCCAGCATGTGTCAGAGTAGAACTCTGGTCCATAGTGTTTTCTATGGCTCATTTTGTGGAAGTAGATCACCTGGTCTTTCTTCTGAGCTGCCTGTGGGGGCACTTGAATCTCCAGCCTTTTGGTTAGCAGCCAAGCACATCCAACCTTTGCATCACTCAGGGCTCTACCCCCAGAGACTCAGATTTAAGTCTTGGTTGGGGACCAGGCATTGTTGCTTTCAAAAATCTTCCGAGGCAGATACCTCCTTTGCCATGAGATCAGAAGAAATGAATGGTGCCTGGTTACCGTTACAGAACATTATGATCAGGAGCCCAATTGATGGATCTTGATGAAAAGGTGGACAATTATTGAAAGGATACATTGACATTGGAGCTATTGCCTGGAAATAACTTTAAAATCTTTAAAATACACAACAGTTTATCTCGATAAATAATGTTCGCCTCGAGTATTGCACCCCTTAAAAGAATTATCTTTGTGAGATCAAATTGACAACAGTAACTCTGAAGCATAGACGAGAACTTTAAGGGGCAGAGAGTCCAAGTTAACAGTGGTGAAACAATACAGGCAGAGATGGTGAGTATGGTGCCACGACATGAAGTGTGTAACTGTTGTCAATGAACTATACATGTAAAAACTGTTGCATGAGTGTATGTTTTGCTGTGTATATTTTCCACACACACAAAAAAAACCACACTGCCATTGAGTCAGATCCAACTTATAGTGACCCTCCTTGGGTTTCTGAGGCAGTATCACTACGGAAGTAGATTGCCCAACCTTCCTTCCAAGGAGTGGCTGGTGAGTTTGAACTACCAGCCTTCTGCTTAGCAATCAAGTGCCTTAGGCACTATGCCACCAGAGTCTCTAGGAGATTTTAATGTGCAGCCAAGCTGCCAAGGTGTCCAACTGCCTTTCTAAGGGAAGATAAACACTCAAGATACATTGTCCACAGTTTACAAAGCCACTATTTTTGTGTAAAGGCTGGACATAGGGAATTCAGCTTAAGCTTGAGCTTAAAAGAACTCAAGCAGTCATTCAAATCATAGATCAAGAGCCTGCTACTTGTTGGACATTGATAAGAGGGTGAGTAAACAAAACAGCAATTGCCCTTCTGTCCTTCTTTAGAATAAAATTAAGTGATTAATATGGTACATGCAAGGCAGAACACAAAAACCAGGGTGCTATGTGAGCGAATATAATTTGGGAGGGTCAGGAAGGGCTCTGAAGAAGTGACTGTAGGTAATCAAGTAATCTGTGCTGAGAGTGTCACTCAGTATTAATAGACTATCAATTCATTTAAACATCCCCACCACTACAACCAGCTGCTGTAGACTGTGACTCATGGTGACCCCAGGTGTGTCAGGTTTGAACTGAGCTCCATAAGGTTTTCAATGGCTCATTTTATCAGAAGCAGATCCATAGGATTTTCTTCCGAGGTGCTTCTGGGTAAACTCGAATCTCCACCTTTCAGTTAGCAGCCGAATGTGTTAACTGTTTGCACCACCCAGGATTTGCCTGAGTGAAATCATTAGGCCTATGGATTTGCTGGCCAAGAAGCTGGGGTCCATTCTGAGGGTAACTTACATAACTCAACAATCTCCATTTTGGACTGTCCCTCTGTTTCCCTCCAACAGTGTAAATGTGAATTTTATTAAAAGACAGGATCCTTGAAAATAGCCCCTTAAGTTTTCCCTTAATACAGGGAAAACTATTAATTAGCAGATGGCATTGTTTATGTCAAAAAGCCTATGAAATCCACAAAAAGTTATTAAAACTAGTATGTGAGTCGAGCAAGGTTGCAAGATACAAAGAAAATATGCAAAAATCTATTGTTTTTCTATATACTAGTAACGAAATTAGAAATTTAAATTTAAAATGCCACTTATATTAACATAAAAAATATAAGCCATTTAGGAATAAATCTGACAAAAGAACTGCAAAAGATGTTCAATGAAAACACTGCTGAGAGAAATTCAACTAGACTTAAGGAAATCAAGAGAGAGTATTCAAGGATCTATTGTTAAGATGTCAGTTCTCTCCAAATTGATCCATAGATTTAGCACAATCCCAATCAAAATTCCAGTAAGCTTTCTCTGGAAAAAATGATAATGATTCTAAAATTCATATAGAAATGTAAAAGACCAGAATAGCTACAATAATGTTGAAGAAAAACAAACTTAGAGGACTCACACTTCTCGATTTCAAAACTAATTGCAAAGCTATGGTAATCAAAACAATGTGGTATTTGTATCATGATAGCCATATAGTTCAATGGAACAAAATAGAGCATCCAGAAATAGACTCACCTGTCAACTGATTTTTGACAAAGTGCCAAAGCAATTCAGGAGAGAGAGGATAGTGTTTTCAACAAATGGTGCTGGAACAATTGTATATTCCTATGTCCTTGGGGATGGAAACCTGAGTTTTCTCTTGCCCCACAATTATGGGGGTTTATTAGGGAAGTAACATGCTACACAACACAGGGTCAGCAAGGCACTCAGGACCTTCAATCAGGGCAGTTTCCTCTCTGCTATGCCCTTGGACACATCTCCCTGGCCCTAGGCCTCTTGGCCTGGTCTCTGCCCTGTTAGGGCAAGGGCTACAAAGCTCTTTTAGCTCTGCCTATTGGTATACCTAGGTGCACCCTACTCCACCAGCAAGCCTCCTACCCAAAGGCACTCAGCTCTCTGTCATCCAGCAAGTTTGTTGCTCTGTCTCATGCCTCCTGGAGTAACCTGAGTTTTCATTCATCTTCCACTGTCTCCATCCTTCTAAGCAGAATAATCCTTTGTTTGGGAAAATAAATAAATAAAGATCTTAAATTAACTCTATCCTTTTCCACTATTGGCTAATAGCTTCCTTACTGCCTTGCCCCACGCCATTCACCTTCTTTCTCTGTGAAGAAGAAGCATAGGAATGACAACTTCTGAATCTTGCAGTGTTAGCCCAACAGACTTCCTTCAAAGATCCTCAGTGTTCTTGTCAATGAAATAGAGATAAGACTAGAGCCTCTAACACAGGCTTTTGAAGACTGAGCACTCAGCAGATGCTCCACACATTAGTATTTTTTTCTATCATCATCTTGAAGATCTGGTGGCTAAAGAGCCAGCCCCTACCTTCTCTCCTCTGTTTTTGGCCTGGATCCTTTGTGCCCACCAAAGTAAAAGGTAGCTTCATGATGAAGACACCACCTCATTCCTAAATGCAACTCCCTTAGTCTGTCTTCTCTTGCTCATCACCTTGACAGAAAAAACAAAGAGAATAAGAGAAATCTAATGCCTTCAGGCCCACGAAGAGATTGAAGGAGGAAAGAAGGTGGGAATGAGTTCATGTCTGGCTCCTTTTTGAAGACGTGATAGTTGGACAGAAACCTGTTTGAAGTGATGATCAAGCTTTGTGTAGACTGGGGAGAGATATCCGGTGGAAGAGCAAATGCAAAGGCCTTGAGGTGGAAATTGGCTTGGCCTTTCTGGGGAATATCTCTGAAGCCAACATGGCTGGAGTAGAGAAGAGAGAGAAGTAGTTGAGCCAGATATTATGGGATGGTGCCCTGTGAGCCCTAGTACGGATGAGTTTTAGAGTCACTATTGCCTAGATTTGTACTTTTTCAATCTGTATCCTGAACAAATAATTTGAGAAGCTGGGCTACATGAAGAAGTATGCAGCATTAGGACTGGAGGAAGACTCATTAAAAACCTGAGATATGCAGATGACACAACCTTGCTTGTATTGCATTGGGCAAAAGTGCTGCAAAAGACATCTTTAAAGTGTTAACAAGCAAAGATGTCACTTTGATGACTAAAGTGTACTTGACTCAAGCCATGGTATTTTCAATCATGCCATATGCATATGAAAGCTGGATAATGAGAAAAGAAGACCAAAAAAGAATTGATGCATTCAAATTGTGGTGTTGGTGAAGCATATTGACTATACCATGGACTGTCCCAAAAATGAACAAACTAGTGTTGGAGGTTGTACATCCAGAATTCTCCTTAGAAACAAGGATGATGAGACTTCATTTTACCTGCTTTGGACTTGATAACAGGAGGAATCAATCACTGGAGAAAAACTTCATGTTTGGTAGAGGGTAGGAGCTCTGGTAGCATAGTGGCTAAGACACTTGCCTGCTAACCAGACGGCTGGCGGTTCAAACCCACCAGCCACTCCTCGGAAGGAAGGTTGGGCAATCCTACTTCCGTAGTGATACTGCCTCGGAAACCCAAGGAGGGGTCACTATGAGTCGGGGCCGACTCGACGGCACATAACAACAACAACAAACAAAAAAGAGGAAGACCCTCTATCAGATGGATTGACACAATGGCTGCAACAATGAGCTCAAACATAGCAATTCTGGTGAGGATGGCACAGGACTGTGTGATGTTTTGTTCTGTTGCACACAAGGTCATCATGAATTGGAGCTAACTCAATGGCACCTGACAACAAACATTGCCCTTGTGAGAAGTCCTTGGAAAGGAACCAACCTTGTCAGGCATCCTCGTCCCTGGAGATCTGCTGGTCAGCACATCCAAAGTTTTCTGACCAGTGGCAACTGGCGATCAGTGATGCACCTAAGGAACTGTCACATCCTGAAAGGACTTCTGGATCATCAAAGGATGATCAAAGGCTCAGGATTGGGTAGAGTTCTGTCTATATATCTGTCTTCAAATTACTCAAGATGGTTGTGATTCAGAGCATAAGCTTTGAGGTCATAATCCTGTACCTGTACCTCAGCTCTGCCCTTAGTAGGTATGTGACCTTGGGCAAGTTACTTTTCTTTTCTGTACCTCACTTTCCTTATCTGTAAAATAAGTATAAAAATAATACTTACTTCATAGGGTTGTGGTGAGGTTTAGATGTGTTATTAGAGATAACATGCTTAGAACTATACTGTTGCTGTTGTTTGGTGCCATCAAGTCGACCCCGACTCATAATGACCCTTTGTACAAGAGAATGAAATACCACACCATCCTCACAGCCTTGCTGTACCTTAGCCCATCATTGCAGCCACTGTGTCAACCCATCTCGTTGAGGGTCTTCCCCTTTTTCGCTGACCCTCCACTTTACCAAGCATGCTTTCCTTCTCCAGGGAATGATCCCTCTGAGATCATGACAAACTAGGTGAGACAAAGTCTGGCCATTCTTGCTTCCAAGGAGCATTCCAGCTGCACTTCCTCCAGGACTGATTTGTTAGTTCTTCTAGCAGTCCATGGTACCTTCAGTATTCTTTGCCAACACCACAACGCAAAAGCATCAACTCTTCTTAGGTCATCCTTATTCATTGTCCAGCTTTCACATGTATATGAGGCAATAGAACTATACTGCGTACATATTAAGTGGTAGGCGGAATAATGCTTCCCCTCAAAGATGTCCACATTGTAATCCCAGGAACTTGTGAATGTGTTACAAGGGGAAATTAAAGCTGCCGTTGGAATTAAAGTTGCTAATCGACTGACTTTGAGATGGGAGAGATTATCCTGAGTTGTCCATGTGATCCCAATCTAAATATAAGGGGCCTTATTAGTGAGAGAGAGCGAAGCGGAAGGGGAGTCTGAGAGAGCTGTGACGTTGCTGCACCACTGACTTTGAAGATGGAAGAAGGGGCCATGAACCAAGGAAAGTGGGCACCTCTGGAAGCTGGAAAAGTCTTGGAAATGGAGTCTCCCCAGAGCTTCCCGAAGAAACACAGCCCTGCTCACCCATTGTAGGACTTACTACCCCCAGAGCTGTAAGATAATTACTTTGTGTTGTTTTAAACAATAAGTTTGTAGTAATCTGCTACAGCAGCAACAGAAAATTAATACAACCATTATTATTGGAATGATGGTGATGATAGTGATGGTGATAATGATGAAGATAAAATAGATTTTTCCTGTGTGGCTTCAGAAAGCAGAGTGGCAATGAGGAGTGGGAGGGGTTTGGGGCAGGCAAGGTCACTCTCCAGCAGTTGGAGCCCACATCTTTCTAAGGTGCAGAGCTCTCTTGGGTGTCACCAAGTAGAGATATTTGTCAGAGGGAGGGGGCACCACTGCACTGGGAAGAGGGTTGAGATGGTATGAATTTCAGGCTGTTGAGCCCTTTTTCTAGAATTTTGAAAATTAACGGTTCATGTGTGAGTGTTTATCAGTATAGTCTATGAATCAGAATACTTGTTTGAATACTCCCTTCTTTATTTACCTAGATAGAACGTTCTATTTTGAAATTGCAGTTCATTTGCAATATTTCCTTTGCCATTTTCAATCAGAAAAATATTAATTCATTCTTTCCTAATATTGGCTGCACAGAAACTGGACTATGGGTTGCCTCAGTTTTTCCAATTCTCACAGCCGTTTTGCAAAATGTGTTGTTTCACACACACACGATACACAGAACCACACACATACATAAACAAATCATACAAAGTACACTTAACAGTCATGGAAATTATAAAGGATGGTGGATTTTGGGGGCCTCATCTTTGAAATCCCATCACAGTAGCAAATTAGTAGTTTGCCTTTCTGTTTCTTTTCAGTTGTTGTCCTTCATATTTGGAAGAATGTACTCAATGAATGTAATTTTTTCTTTGTGTGACGTAGGCATTTTTAGTGTGATTTTACAGATGAGAAAGCTGAGATCAGAAGGCTTTGAAATATACTGACTTTGGAACCGGAAAGAGAAAGTTAGGATCAATGGTGAGCTGGGAAATGTGTAACAGCCAGATCTCTTAGAAAAAAAAAAAAAAAACAGACCTTATTTGTAGTGTTTGCCAATTTCCATGGTATAAATGTTCCGACTGTGGTTGGTTTCATAGGGTCTTGACAAGATACAAGATACGAGTCAGTGTGCACCTGCCTCAGCACAAATCTAGAGTCCCAGCTCCCCTCCTTCTAAGCCAAGAGAACGTGGGTGAGCTACTCAGTCTGTCTGAGCCTCAGTTTTCTTTTCTGTAAAATGGGTGCAGCCCCACAAAACAGGGCAGGGCCTTTCTCAGAGGGTCTCTATAAATCGCAGTGCCCTTCCTTTGCTTGGGAAAGAAAAACAGCTTCAGAAAGAATGATCTGGTACAGCATTCTTCAAACTGAATCGTGACTCTTTATTGGGTCATGAAATCAATTTCTTTGTGGGCTGCAACTGGCATTTTAAGGGGAAAAACAAAAGGAATAGGAAAGACTAGAATAGAACAGGAAATCAGAGTGCAGCATACATGATAAGAGTAAGCACTGTTTCTTGAAACTTCTGTTTTGCCCCTAGCATGGATGAAGGCATGCACTGGGTCATGAAAAAAGACATTTTTCTTGCTGTGGGTCACAGTCAGACAAGTGGCGAATCTAGCTTTCTAGAAAGCAGTGCTTTCATCTTACAGAGCTGTAGGGTAAGAGAGGAGCAACTAGAAAAAGTAGCTTTATGCCCCTCTCTGCAGAGGAAATAGGGCTGGATTCTCCCAAGGGTAGAATCTGGGTGGCTAGTGTGTAGGGGACAAGTTAAGGAAAGCTACTATGCCCTTGGTCTCTTCTAAGGCCAGGCTTAGGCTCTGGTGAGCCCTCAGATTGCACTGGAGGAGGGAGGGGAGTGTGCATGAGGGAGGAGGAAGCTGCACAGGAAATCCTCACTGCTTGCTTGCAGCTGCTGGAACCCACTGCAGCAGCTACTAGACAGGCAACAATAATGCCATCAGATAAAAATAACCCACTAGGTCTGCAGCCCTGCTGTGCAGGGGCAAAGGCATGCTGTCAAGAGGGCTAAAATGTCTCCAGGCTAGGTAGGGCCGAGATCGTGCTATTGGGCTCTGTGCTGTGCCATAACTTTCTGGTTGCTAACTAGGGGGCAGTTTTCTAGCCCAGGTCAATTGAACCAGTGCCAGGAATGGGACTGCCACTTAACCCAGGGTCTCTGATTCCCTACTCTCTTGGGTGGTGTGATATTAAAAAAAAAAAAAAACACTCACCTTTGAGTTCAGATGTACCACCTCTCCTAAGTACCCTTTCATCTTAAAAGACGGCTTCAAAAGGTTTACCCAAAGGCATATCTTATAATGGGCAGCCTTTGAAGCCTCTCCCTTACCTATTGCCGGGTCTGACCCTATGCTGACCCAATGACACCTCCTGCTGTTCTCCAAAGGCCTCTCTCCAGACTGAAGAGACAGGCTCCTTGGCTCCTATCAATGCCTCAGCTATGCCGGCCCCAGCTGCCCTGTCTGCCACACACTGGTAGATGCAGGGGGAGGTGAGGGTCATACCAAATGCTATTTTACTCCAGCAAAGCCTATTGAGGATCAGCAACTGATTCTGAAACAGGGACTAGGATCCTCTGTTTGTTCTGGCCTCACAGTTCACTGGCCAATAATCCTGCTTTAGCCTGCTTCTCAACCTCCCTTGCCTATCCCAGGAGCACCCACATCCTCCAAGGACTAATCATATTCACGAGGAGACTGCATCTGAGGATTTACAAAAATACATTTGTGACCTTTCCTTTGCTTACATGGGGTTTCCTAGCCTGAGGTTCATGGATAGGATTCAAGGGTATGTGTGAACCTGATGGAGCAAAATTACATGTTTACTTCCATTAACTACTAAGGTCCCTGGGTGGCACAAATGGTTTACACTTGACTACTAACCTAAAGGCTGATGGTTCAAGTCCACCCAGTGGTGCCATGGAAGAAAGCCCTGGGGATCTGCTTCTGTAAAGAATACAGCCAAGAAAACCCTGTGGAGCTCAGTCCTACTCTGTAACACATGGGATCACAAGGAAGTTGACACGACAGTAACAGGTTTGGTTTTCATTCACTGTTAAGTGAACTTCAGCATTTCCTGCAATTTTGAATGTAAGCAACACACTTCAGTAGTATTAGCAGCACCTGTGATTTGTCACCAGTAGGAATCCCAGGAGTTTTCATTTTCATCATACATGATGGCAAGTTCATGAAACCCCATGTGCAGTCATGGCTTTCTCAAAATTACACCTATGGTTGGATCTTGAGTAAAGGGTTACTGAAGAAGGCCTTTATCATAAATTTGTCACAAGATTTTATCACAAATTTGGTTTCATAAATATTTCTCTAGCTGTACTCAATAGAATTGATTTTCTTTGCAACCTTATATATTTTTATTTTATGTATTTGAAGCATTCTTCTGAGAAGGGTGTTAAAACTTCTTCAAGTTGCCAACAAGATCCATGGCACAAAAATATTAACCCCTCTCTCCATGAAGAACAGAGCTAAGATCCAGAGCAGAGCTAGAGTAATAGTGTGCAAGGCAAAGGAAGCCTCACCCATACCCCCAAGGGTCTTAAAGGCAATGGAAATACTCCAAACAAATAAACAATTGCAAATTAATTGATTGGTGCCATGAGGACATATGGACAGAAGGCATAATTGGGGAAATCCTCAGAGGGATTGAGTGGGATTCCAAGGGCTAAGAGATAGGGGGCCATGGCCTTACTCCCTCCTCTCAGAGGATGCAAAGCCCATCTCTGGTGAGAGAAGAGCACCCGTTAACCTTACCAAGGTGGGCTCCTCCAGAACAATACAGTAGCTCTGAGTGGGAGTGCTTTCTACTGAGGCTTGTCCATTTCCCGCCCGTAAGTCCGTGTGCCAACCTAGCCTAGGGCCTGGGAGTAGAGTGAAGAACTGCCTCCCTTTGTTTTGAGGGGTTTCTTGGGACATGAATCTTTCAATGCTAGAACCAAGATAGTTCCAGGTGACCTGCCTTGCAAGCCAAACTCTGCACTTTTTTTTAGGATTACTTCCACTGCTTGGAATTGGGGACAAATTATTCCCATAAACACCTCTGTCTGTCCATCTCTCTTGGCTCCCTCTGGCTCTCATTCTCCCTCCCTTTACCCACCTTTTGCTTTAGCTTCCAAGTCCCTCCATGCCTTCAGCTCCTGTCTTCTAAGAGATCTATAGACTTTTCATTCCCTTGGGGGTCAGCTGAGCCCTACTCACTCTTTGTTTTTCATTGAAGTATACTTTACATAAAGCACACAGTTCCCAGGTGAACGGCTCAGTGAATGTTTAAACATGTGTGTCCCCGTAAAACCAACACTTGATCAAAATATAGAATACTATCACACCCCAGAGGGCTCCCTGGTGCCCCTTCACTGCCAATTTCCCCTCCAAAAGGTAACTGCCACTCTCACCTCTGCCACCATAGGTTAGTTCTGACCTTCATGGAGATGGAATTATGGGCTTTGTACCCTTTTGGAGCACTGCTCATCTGAATCTACTAATGACCTGGTGTTGACGGTGCAGGGGAGGAGAGAGGGTGAGAAGATCACTTTAGCAGGTCCATGAAGCAGGAAACAAAGAAGGTAGGAGACCACTGAATTCTCTGGCTGAAGGGAATATATACCATCATTTTCAAGTGAGGAGGCTGAGGCTCAGAGGACTTACTCTTTCCTTCCTGTGATAAGTATTAACTAGGCTCAGGGCCTCACTGCCAGTTAAGGGAGGTAGAACTGAGATTAGAACCCAGTTACTTTGAGCCCTATAGGTTTGGGCAAAGCCAGAGTTGACTCCACTGGATAGGAGGGCTTTTACCTGGGAAAGACTAGGGGGGCATCCTCTGTTTCTTCTGCTTCTGCCACTGCTCAGATTCCTGTCAGGCCTGAACAGACTACAGACTGGTAGTTCTCAACCCACTGCTGCACACTGGAATCACCGGGGAGCTTTAAAACTTTAGGCCTCACACACACCAATGAAATCAGTATCTTTGAGAGTGAGACAAGGCATCAGTATTTTGCAGTAGTTGTTAGCAGCTATGAGGTTGCCACCACCCCCCACTCATGGTGACCCATGAGTAATGGAATGAAATGCTCCCCAGTCCTGTGCCACTCCCATGATCAGCTGCAGATCAGATCATTGTGATCCATAGGGTTTTCACTGGCTGATTTTCAGAAGTAGTTCGGCAGCCCTTTTCTCCTAGTCTGTCTTAGTTTAGAACCTCTGTTGTAAGCTGTTGAGCATCCTAGCAACACACAAGCCTCCACTGGCAGATAGGGGGTGGCTGTGTATGAGGTGCATTGGCTGGGACTCAAACCCCGGCGTCCCACATAGAAGGTGAGAATTCTCCCACTGAACAACTACTGCCTCTTAGGCATCAGTAGTTTTTTAAAACTCTGCAGGTGATCCTAATATTCTCAGGCAAACTTGAGAGTTGGTGCTATGTAAAAACAGAACTCAGACTATGGGGTCCTGGCCTGGGACTCCCCCAATAATCCTGTGTATCCAGACATCTAAATGCCACCAAAGAGAAATTCCTAAAAACTGTGAAGACTATGCCCCTGGAATTGTGGTGTTGATCAGAGGAGCTCAGGTTAAAATGGAGATTCTGATTTTGCAGGTTTGAGCGGGACCTGAGATTCTGCGTTTCGAATAAGCTCCCAGGTGATGCTGATGCTACTGGTCTGTGGACCACAGTTTGAGTAGCATGGATATCAAGGATCAGTCTGCCCCTTTCCTTCTGCATCCCAATTCTTCTTCAGATTAATACATTTTGAGTGATTTATTTTTCAGTTCATCTTTTAAACATAAAGCTCCCCCAACATCCAAATAATTATGTATTTCTCCTCTTTTACCAGGAAAGGGTACAGAAATTTATCATTTAATTTCTCTGTGCCAAACATTATCCTCAACAACTTTGAGGGTTGAAGCCTCCGTTCTGATGAAGAGAAACTGTGGCCTAGGGGGCTCACAAGAAGTTATGACTCCAAGGCTTCCATGGTCTTTTTATTAAATTACATGTTTCTCCCAATCCCATCTCTTTTTAAAATTTGTATTAAGCTTTTGAATCTAACCCAAATCCCACCTAGTCTTCAGTACAAACTTAGATAGAAGATTCTGCCATTTAAAAACCTCTCTGTCTCAGATCTCATTCACTTCTGATTCATAATTTCTAATACTCTCACCTGGGATCTCTGTTAGTGTAGTGCCTAAGGCATTTGACTGTTAACCAGAAGGCTGGCGGTTCAGACCCACCAGCCACTCCTCGGAAGGAAGGTTGAGCAATCTATTTCTGTAGTGATACCACCTCAGAAACCCAAGGATGGGTCACTATGACTTGCATCCGACTCAATGGCCTATCCAAACACCCCTCCCAACTCTCACTGCTGCAGTACTGCCCCACAATACCACAGCTGTCTGCCCAGCTCACCACATGCCAGGACTGTGGTGGTGATTCTCAGAAAGAGAGTTAGAGCAATCCAACTACAATACCCTCAACTAGCCCCAAACAGGACCACCCCAGTCCTGGCTTGCTTCTTCATACTTTACTCCGTATCACCAGCCAGATTTGGGATATGGTATCCTAATATGGGAGTCCTTCCAATAATGCTGTGTGTTGTGACTTACAAACACCACCAAAGAGAAATCCCTCATATGAAAATTATGCCCCGAGAATTGTGGCTTAGTCTCAGGAGCTGCCCTCCTACCCCCTTGCCTAGAGGAGGACAGATGACACCAAATCACCGTAACACCCTGCAGCGCTCTCAAGCCAGTTTTTCTCAGTGTCATTCACTGGCAGTCTATTAGCCAGTGACAAGCTGGTCAGGGAAACAGGTTCTCTACAGCAGCCTGTGTGCCTGTGGGTTGGTGAGGAGGAAACCATGAACTGATACACTTTATAAGTGCCTGTAAGATGCTACCACATTGCCATGGCTAGATAAATAACACTACTTGCTCACAGGGCTATCATGAGCCAGCGAGGCTAGCTTTTCTGATGAGAGTCATGTGGGGGTGAGATAATGAGTTTTAAGAATCAGAGAGACCTGGATTCAAATCCCAATTCTTCCACTACTCACTGACTGTGCCTTAACTCTCTGTGCCTCAGTTTCCTCATCTGCAAATGGTGGAGAGGCAATAATAACCAATTACAGTAACTATGGTAAAGATCAGATACGTGCAATATGTGATATTTATTATGCATTCAGTTTTAAACAACTCTCTTCAGGTAAGGATTACCTGGAACAATGTGTGTGGCAGGAGTGAGTTAGCACAGCACCTGGCCTACAGAAGGTGCTCATCACATATTCTTTGTCTTCTCTCCCTTTTTGATGCAGAACAAGACATTTTTCTGCTCTTCCCTCAATCCAGGTACCAAAGAGTGTGGAGTGGAGCTGGGGGGTCAGACCAGAACTCATAAGCTTCCCCAAACCAAACCAATTGCTATCAAGTTGATATTAACTTATGACAACCCCATGTGTTTCCCAGTAGAACTGTGTGCCACAGGGTTTTCAAGGCTGTGAACTTCCAGAGGTAGATCACCAGGCTTTTGTTTCAAAGTGCCTCTGTTGGGTTTGAACTACCAACCTTTCAGTTAGTAGCCAAGCCCTCAACTGTTTGTGCCATCCAGGGAGCTCACAAGCTTCCTACCCTTTCACTATTGCCATCCTTCCCAGACAGCCTCCTTTGACCATTTGTAGCCTGAATACTTGCTGAATTTCTGGGGCTCAAGAAACCTCTGAATTCAGGCTTAGGGCCATCAACTTAGGGGTTGGGGGTGGGAGAGAGAAAAATGTTGGCATGTGGATAGGTTTGAGATGGCCCCAGCTCACAAGCTGCATAGATAATCACTGTTTATCAACTCCTTGGAAAAAATGACTACAATTCCATTCACACATCAACAAAAAGGAAAATAAAAGCCCCATTGGAATGTCTGAGTCACTCTCAGAGCTTTTAAATCACCCATTTGTTATGACCCTTCTCCTTGCTGCCTCCTGCCCCTCCCTAGGAAAGTGCAGGGCCAACCTAACTGGCATTTGCTTGACCAAAGGACCCTGCAGTCTGACTAAGATTCTGCTTGGGGCTTACAATAACTCACACAGAGTTATTAAAGGGACCTGTGAGGTTTGGAAAATTGTTCTTTTACAGACAGTTGCTCAGAGTTCTGGGCTGGCCTGGTGATTCAGAGGCATATCCTTTATACACATATATAAAAGCCTGAAAATGAGGAATGAGGAGAATCACAGTTAACAGGGAAACATTCCCATAACACGGTGCCATTATTTGTGGACAGATGTGAAATAACAGCTCCTCCACAGTCACAGCTTGATTATTTAAACATAAGTTGCTTCCCTTAGGAGAAGAAGATGGGTGGGTTCAGCAGTGACCCCTGAATGAAACCCTGCACCTCTTCTGCCACAGATGTGTGCAGTCTAACTCACAGGACACTTCACTGGAAGCAATCTGTAGGCTCCCAAAAGCTGAATGTAAGTTAGATGCTGATCTCCAAGTCACACTAAGTTCCCAGGAAGAGTGGTTATAAGTCATGCAACTCTTTGAGAATCTGACAGAAGGTATCAACTTTCTCCCCACAAATACCAACACATTGTTTACAAATTCCAGAGCATTCACAGACACCCCCGGGAGGCAAAATGTAGCAGGGAGACATTTTACCTGAAGAAATACTATGAATTAGTTTGTGACGCATCCTTCTGTCACCTCCCTCCTCTCATGTATTCTCTAAGACTTCATCTTCGCACATAGATTTTGCTCTGTGTGAAGAGAAGCTGCTCCTGTCCTCGGGCCAGTGGGTCTCTGCCCATAACAGCCCTGGGAGCCTTTTCAGCTCAGTCAGAAATTGGATATTTCAATATTACCCAAAGTGATCTACATATATAATGCTATCCTGATCCACATTGCAGTGGCATTCTTTAAAGAGATGGAGAAACTAACAATCAACTTTATATGGACAGGAAAGAGACCCCAGATAAGGAAAGCACTACTAAAGAAGAACAACAAAGTAGGAGACTTCATACTTCTCATCTCAAATCTATACAGCCACAGTAATCAAAACAGCCTAGTACTAGTACAATGACTGACACATAGATCAATGGGATGGAAGTGAAATCCCAGAAGTAAATCCATTCACCTATGGACAGCTGATCTTTGACAAAGAGCCAAAACTCATTAAATGCAGAAGAGATCATTTCTTTAACAAATATGCTGGAAAAATTGGATATCCACTTGCAGAAAAATGAAACAGGATCCATATCTCATACCATATACAAAAACTAACTCAAAATGGATCAGCTAAAACTGTGAAGATCATCAAAGAAAAAATAGGAGCAAACTTAGGGGCCCTAATTTATGGCATAAATAGACTATCAAACATAATTAAAAGTTCATAAGTAGCAGAAGATAAACTAGATGACTGGGACCTCTTAAAAATTAAATACTTACATACATCGAAAGACTGCTTCAAGAGAGTAAAAAGAGAACCTACAGACTGGGGAATAAGTTTTGGCCATGATATGTTGGACAAGGGACTAGTCTCTAAAATTTATAAAAATTTCAACAGCCCAACAATAAAGAGACAAATAAACCAATTTAAAAATGGGCAGAAGAAGACATGAACAGACATTTCACCAAAGAAGACATTCAGGTGGCCAACAAATGTGAAGAAATGCTTGTGATCATTAGCTATCAGAAAGACGTGACTCAAAACAACAACGAGATTCATCTTACCCCAGCATTAACAGCAAAGTTGAAAAAAAAAAAAAAAAACAGAAAACGACAAATGCTGGCAAGGGCATGAAGAGATTAGAACTCTCATACACCACTGGTGGAACTGCAAAACGGTACAACCACTGTGGAATACCGGATGGTGCTTCCTTGAAAAGTTGGAAATAAAAAGATCATATTATTCAGCAATCTCACTACTAGGTATATTGTTGTTGTTGTTGTTGTTATGTGCCGTCGAGTCGGCCCCGACTCATAGCGACCCCTCCTTGGGTTTCCGAGGCAGTATCACTACGGAAGTAGGATTGCCCAACCTTCCTTCCAAGGAGTGGCTGGTGGGTTTGAACCGCCAGCCTTCTGGTTAGCAGTCAAGTGCTTTAGCCACTATGCTACCAGAGCTCCACTAGGTATATAGCCTACAGAAATATGAACTGTGACATGAGTTGATATATGCACATTCATGTTGACAACATAGCAAAAAAGCTGGAAATAACTTAAGTGCCCATCAACAGATGAATTAATGAACAAACTATGCTACATACACACAATGGCATATCATGCAATTTTAAAGCATTAAAGAATAATGATGAATCTGAAAACACCTCATAACATAGATGAACCTGGAGGACAGTATGCTGAATGAAATAAGTAAATCACAAAAGAACAAATATTCTGTGAGACCACTATTATAAAAAGTCAAGAAAAGTTTTACACTCAGAAAGAAACATTCTTTGATGGTTACCAGGGATGGGAGGGGAAGTGAGGGAAAATTACTAGCTAGAGAGTAGACACATATTAGCTTGGGTGAAGGGAAAGGTAATATACAATAAAGGAGAGGGCAGGACTATATGACCAAGGCAAAGGAAGACATTGGGAGGTGAGAAATATGTAAAAGCAACAAAGATAAATACTATTACATACACAATCTTACATGAACAGAAATAAAAGTAATTTACCTGTGGATACATAGATAGACATGAAAGGTGAACAGATAGGAGAACACAAATAGGACTATATCCATGAGTATATACAGGTTTGGCAAAGGATATTTCTGCATATGCATTTGTTTGTGCTTCAAATATATCCAAATATGTAGTAGAGCATACATGGGGCAAAGTTACGAAAATTTCTTGGCTATAACCAAACATCTTCAGGGAATGAGTGAGTGGGCTTGAGGACTCAGAACCGGTTTTGGGTGATATCTACATCAATCTAGGTCAATTTGCATATTACAGTCCACAAAGACAGTGTTCTGCATCCTACTTTGGTGAGTAACGACTGGAGTTTTAAAAGCTTTGAGCAGCCATCTCAGATGCAACTATTGGTCTTTCCCCATTTGAAGCAAAGAAAAGTGAAAAAAAACAAAGGCACAAGGAAATAATTAGTCCAAAGGTCCAGACAAACTCCACCTTCCCCTGTCCTGAGACCAGAAGAAATAGATGGTGCCCAACTACTACTACTGACTGCCGTAATTGGAATCACAACAGAAGGTCCTAGATAGAGTGGGGGGAAAATGTGAAACAAAATTCAAAATAATAAAAAGGGCCAGACTTACTCCACTCTTTAAGACTGGAATTGAACTCACCCCCATGGCTCAACTTTCAGCCAAACAATAGACAGCCCTATAAAGTGAACGGGAGCTCTGGTAGCATAGTGGCTAAGACACTTGCCTGCTAACCAGACGGCTGGTGGTTCAT
>NW_006921641.1:7345673-7370785 GCF_000298275.1 Orycteropus afer afer | reverse complement strand
TAACAACAACAACAACAACAATAAAGTGAACAATAACACAAGGGAGGAATGCACTTCTTAGAGCAGTACCATATGAAACAAAAGGGCAATATTTGCCCAAAAACAAAGCTCAGAAGAAGGGAAGATACAGGGGAAAAAAAGGGCAAATGGAAATGGGGAACACAGGGAGGAAGTAGGAATAGTGCTATTACTTTGTGGGGATTGCAATCAACTTGCAAAAGAAAATGTGTATAAATAAATGTTGAATGGAAAATTAATTTTCTCTGTAAGCTTTCACCCAGACCACAATAAAATGTTTTTTGAAAAAAAAAAAAAAAAAAAAGAAGGAAATCAGGACATTCTTTCCAAGTCAGGACATCAAACCCTGCTATCCTCAGCACAAAGTGCCTACTGTCAAGGCCAGTGGGTAACCTGGCCTCTCTCAGGTCACCCTATCATCCTTGATCCCTTAAATGGAAGGCTGTTAGAAAGAAATGACAGGCTTCCAGGATGAAAGTGAATGCCCTATGATGCCTGCCCAAGGTCTGAAGAATCCTGGCCATGGTCCGCTCTTTCTTTGACTTGGTCATCAAATCTGTCAGCAGTAGTGGGCAGGAAGCAACAGGTCCGGGCCAGAGAAGATTGTGTTTACACAGCACTTTTATGCCCACTTGTCTGTCTGTGAACTTTGGAACAGTCGTCCACCAGAGCAATACAGTAATTATCAATGATGATAATAATAATGTCTTACAGTCGAATGACATTTTACCCTGAATAAAGTGCCTATGCATAAATTCTCTTATTTTTATTGTGATGAGAAAAATTCTTTACCATATCCATTTCAAAGATGAAGGTATTAAAGCTCATAGAAGTGAAGGAAGTGAATTTAGTAAAAGAAAGTTGCTAATTTAGGGATTGTAAATATTCCTGTGCCCTGGGCTAGGACTATGGTGAGGCAAGTGAGACATCTCAGGGGCAAATTTAAGAAGGACTCACTCTCAGATTTGTGACCTTTTGCCAGGGCTGATTTCTCCACTAGGCAGGGTACTTATGGTGACTTGGCCTCACGACACTTTTAGGGGCCTGAAAAAATGCATTCGTTTATTTTTAAATCAGAAAGAAAAGACATGAACAGTCCTAATCCAGACTTTCATACCAATGCAATTTTAAAATATAATTCCTAACAATTTTTTTTTTTTTTTTAATGGATGAAAGGATCTACAAAAGCAAAGTGACTATGACCTCTGAAAGTAACAATGGTCTGACCCTCTTAAGTGAGGTGCCTCCAGCCATGATTTAAGGACAATCTCATTTTCAGGTTCCTGCAAGTGCTGACTTACTGTCTTAGTTTGCTAGTGCTACTGTAACAGAAATACCACAAGTATTTGTTTTCTCAAAGTTTAGAAGGCTAGAAGTCTGAATTCTGGGCACCAGCTGTGTCCCTGCTGGCTGATTCCTCTTCAAAGTATCAACTTTAACTGAAAGACCTTTAAAAAATTGATCTACCACCCTCCTGCCATAAAAATTACCTGTGACTCCAAATAGTCTATGGGATAAAACTTAAATCCCTTAATTTGCATACATAACCTTTCACAACCCTTCCCCAGCCTTATCTCCTAAGAGTCACTTCATGCAGTGTAGTAGGCAGCATCTATAATGGCTCCTAGTGATCCCCACCTCCTGGTAGTCACATCTCTCTCCCCTTGGAAGTCAACTAGTAATTTGCGTCTACCATATGTATACAGGTAAAACAATAGGATATCAATTCTTAGAATAAGTTACAAAGGGACTGTGGCTTTCATCTTGTGTGCCCTCCTTCACTCTCTCACTTGCTCTGAGGGAAGCCTGTTGCCATGTTGTGAGCTGTTCTATGGAGGGGCTTATGTGGCAAAGAACTGAGGAAGGCCTCTGGCCAAAAGCCAATGAGGAATAGAGGCTCTCAGCCTGGTAGCCTATGAAAAACTGAATCCTGGCAACAACCACATGACTGAGCTTAGAAGCAGATCCTCAGCTGAGCCTTCAGATGAGACCTCAGCCCCAGTCAACACTTTGATTGCATCTTTGAGAGAGATGTTGGAGCAGAGGCACCTAGCTAAACTGTGCCCCAATCCCTGACCCAACACTGAGATAAAAAGGTTTGCTGTTATAACAAGCATTGGCTTAACTTGTTATATAGCAATAAACAATACAATGAAAGCTCATTAAGTCTCAGAAAATCACTCTAGAGTTTAATACTACTATAAACTCTCCACCAGCCACTCCTTGGAAGGAAGGTTGGGCAATCTACTTCCGTAGTGATACCACCTTGGAAACCGAAGGAGGGGTTGCTATGAGTTGGGTCTGACTCGACGGCACATAACAACAACAACAACAAATAAACTCTCAATCACCATTTTCCAAAGATGTGCTATACAGCCTTACATTCTACTATGTTTCTCTGGCTCTCTCACTCATGTCTCCACAAGAAATACTGCCTATCATCCCAACTCTCTCCAAATTTCTAGCCATCTTACTACTCACCTCCAAAGATAGCTCCCCAACACATGTACTCCTGTAACTCCCAGTAGATGACTTCCCCCAGAATGTGAGAGCTATCAGATGGGATACACCTTATCTTCTTACCTCTAAAGAGACAAAGTTGTCCATTTTAGCAACCAATCACTCATCCCTTCCTCCTTTTCCAATAGATGATGAGTCCTTAACACTGATTCTAATCCCTTCTCTAGGGCTTTGGATCTCATCTCACTCCCCACATTTTCTATTATCCCTTCTTCCTCCTGTATCTTCTACCCCTCATCTCTTCTTTCCGATAACATTTTGAGACACTTAGGATAAAGATCACAGCCTTCAGGTCCTGTACCACCTTACTCTTCTTCCCGCCTCCTGCAAGCCTGGGTGCTCTATCCATACTGAACGATTTTCAGATACTCTAGATCCTAAGCTCTTTCAATGGCAAGCAACCGACAACAACAACAAGATCCTTCACACTGCAGGGTGTCACACATGTTCCCTTTTCCTGGAATGCCTTGTGTGAACAAATGCCACTCATCTCAGGAGTCAGCTTAACTGTGTCTTCCTCAGAGTCTTTACCTGACTTCCCAAACCAGACACCCCCCTCCATTTATATTCCCATAATACTTTGCTCTTTCCCTTCACAGACTTGGCACAATTGTAAATATATAGCTATCTGTGTACTTTTTATTTGCTTAATTTCTGCTTTTCCACTAGACAGAAAGAAAGATCATGTCTGCTTTGTTCTTTTCTGCATTCCTGGCACCTAAACCAATATCTGAGCTATAGTCTTGGGTGATTCAATACAATTTTACTTAAGGTAAATGAACAAACATATGTTCCTTCATACCCCATATCTTGGTTCATTTGTTCTTCTGCTTGAACGGTGCTATCTGTCCATGATCTCTCCCTTTTCACCTGGCAAATCCCTACTTGTCCTTCATGGCCCAGTTAAAAGGAGCTTTCTCTAAAATTTCTTCACAGCTCCTTCAAGCAGAGTTAGTCTCTCCTTGTCTGTAAGCCTATAGCTCTTTTCCACATGTGGTACTTTAGTTACTTGATTATGGACCTTCTTCCAGCTGCAGCTAGACTTCATGGACATCTCTCTTCCTTCCAGTGTTGATAACTTAATTGCTGAATGAATGAACAAATGCATGAGTTAATGGGAGTTGAATTACTTAATTGTAACAAGCATACATATGGATTGCTCCACAATATATGTGCATATAATCTGAGAAGATGGATTATGTGAAGAAGAATGTGGCATCTGGATTGGAGGAAGACTCATTAACAACCTGTGATACATAAATGACACAACTTTGCTTGCTGAAAGTGAGGATGACTTGAAGCACTTACTGATGAAGATTAAAGACTACAGTCTGAAGTATGGATTACACCTCAATATAAAGAAAACAAAAATCCTCACAACTGGTCCAATAAACACCTTCACAGTGGATGGAGAAAAGATTGAAGTTGTCAAGGATTTCATATTACTTGATTCTATAATCAACACCAATAGAAGCAGCAGTCAAGACATCAGATGACATATTGCATTGGTAAAATCTGCTGCAAAAGACCTCTTTCAAGTGATGAAGAGCAAAGATGTCTCCTTGAAGACGAAGGTGCACCTAACCCAAGCCATGGTATTTTCAATCACCTCTTATGCATGTGAGAGCTGGACAATGAATAAGGAAGACCAAAGAAGAGTTTATGCTTTTGAGTTTGTGCTGGAGAAGAAAGCTAAGAGTACATGGTCTGCTAAAAGGACTAACAAATCTGTCCTGGAAGAACTGCAGCTAGAATGCTCCTTGGAAGCAAGAATGGCCAGACTTTGTCTCACCTACTTTGGTCATGTTGTCATAAGGAACCATTTCCCAGAGAAGGATATAATGCTTGGCAAAGAGGAGGGTCAATGATGAAGGGGAAGGTCCTCAATGAGATGGATAGAGACAGTGGCTGCAACGATGGGCTCACGTATAGCAAGGATCATGAGGCTGGCACAAGACTGGGCAGTGTTTTGTTCTGCTCTGCATAGGGTCGCTATGAGTCAGAGATGACTTGACAGTACCTAACAACAACAACATATGTGCTAAATTCTTGGGGCACATGGTACACTCCCTCAAGCCACACTTTTTTGGATTTTTCTCTTGCATCTTTCCAGACAGATCTGGAGTAGTCCTTTGATGGAGGCTACTGGGTGAGAGGTGGGGAAGACCATGGAACTCTCTGTTCCTGGGGGAAAGTGCAGTCCCCCAGTCAGCTCCCCTGAGTAGTGGTGCACCAGCCTGCCTCTGCTTTTAGTCCCAAACTTGGAACCACTGAATTGTTCAAAGTCAACAAGCCTTAGTTCCAGACTTCACTAAGGACAGTGGGTAGAGACAAAGGCCAGGATGGAATGAAGAGAATGAAAATAAGGGAGAGATGTTTGTTGGCCAGGCTCCAATTGCCCTAAAATGGATGTTCCTGGTAATTTTCCACACTGGTTTCAGCCTGACCACTGACCTAGCCAGCAACTGCTTTCTCCTTCCCAACGTGCTCAGCCTGAGGCATAGCCTCTGTGTGCTCAGGACTGCCGTGTACATCAGAGGATCCTGGCCCTGGGTGGTTTGGCAAGAGGCCCACTGTGGTGGTTCATGTCTGCTGACCAAGTAGAGAGAAGCAGAAGCAGGGACTGGCAGAGTGAAGGAAGTCATCTGCAGAAAAACAGCTGAGAGCACCCTCCGTATAGCCCCACCCTACCAGCCCTCAAGCTCACTTTCTCTTTGAAAAGCTCCATTGTCTTAATTATATAGGGGATATAGGAGTGATGGTGAGGAATGGCTTTTTGGATTAGGACCACCTGCCACGTCAGGAATAGTACCAAGAAGCTGAGCAAGAAACAACTTTTCTGGGTTACAGAGGCAGAGGAAGATTGACATTTGGATGATAATAATAATAGTAGTTTGTTGTGATTACTTGCCATGAAGTTGGCCCTCAACTCATGGCAATCCCATGCACAATGAACAAAATGCTACTCAGTCTTGCACCATTTCCATGATTGGTTGCGCATCAGAACATTGTGATCCATAGCATTTTAACTGACTGATTTTCAGAAGTAGATCATCAGGCCTTCCTAGTTCATCTTACTCTGGAAGCTCTGCTGAAACCTCTTCAGCATCATGGCAGCATGCAAGCCTCCACTGGTAGATGAGTGGTGGTTGTGCATGAGGTTCATTAGCTGGGAGTCAAACTCAGGTCTCTTACATGGAAGGGAAGAACACTACCACTAACTTACCAATGTCCTCTCTAATAATAAATAGTAGCTAATGAAGTACCAAGGAGCTCTGGTAGCATAGTGCCTAAGGCACTTGACTGCTAACCAGAAGGGTGGTGGTTCAAACCCACCAGCCACTCCTCAGAAGAAAGGTTGGGCAATCTACTTCCATAATGATACTGCCTTGAAAACCCAAGGAGGGGTCGCTATAAGTTGGGTTCGACTGAACGGCACATAACAACAAGAACAACAATGAAGTACCAGGTCAAACACTTTATAAAAATTGTACTATGTAAGAACTTGGCTCTATATTCCTTTCAACTCCAAAGCTCCTCAACTGTTTTCTGAGACCATTTTCTGAGACCCTTCCATTTGGTGAATACATGACTAAAATATATGGGAGGCATCTCCTATGAGCCACCTCAGATCCTCTCAGCCTCACTATTTCTGGGGCCCTCAGCCACTTGTTCTATTTGTTCTACTCCAACTGCCTCTGAGGTGACCACCTACCACCTCAGCAGCAGCACTAGCCAACTTCTACCTCTCACCTCTCCCCTCCCCTCTACCCACAACTCACACCTTTTTCAACCTTGGAGCTTCCCTGTTGCTTCTGAGGTATAAAATGCTGCTGAACCCACTGATAGGCCTCACATGTACAATCCAGAAGGGTGAATTAGGGCAGACCTTTAACCAATACAAACAAAAGACCAAAGACACATTCTTACTCCTTTATCCTTCCTAGATGGACTATCTAAAACTCAGAGGCTCATACAACCTCTTGGAAGGTGGCCCTATGATACCTAGCAATCAGTATCAATGTGTTTCAATAGTGGTGGCCAGCTCGGTAGCACACCTACATGTTGTCTCTCTGGATTCCTGCCTCATTCTCCTTTTCATTTGTTCCTACTTCCCTTGGATTGTTCACCCTAATAAAGCAGCTTATCAGCATATGCTTTGGGCTCTGCTTTCTGGGGTACCCAGGAAACTGCAGTGTAATGGGGAAACATATATGAATATACATAATTTATGCCTAAGGCACTTGACTGCTAACCAGAAGGCTGGAGGTTCAAACCCACCAGCCATTCCTTGGAAGGAAGATGGGGCAATCTACTTCCTAGTGATACTGCCTTGGAAACCCAAGGAGGGGTCACTATGAGTCGGGTCCAACTTGACGGCACATAACTAGAACAACAACATGCTAAGGGGAAAAATAAAGATTGATGGAGTGTTTCAAGTTTATGAATGTGCATTGTGTTATGTGATAAGAGGGAGCTGTGATTTGTAGGAAGATAACTCTTGCAGCTGGACGGAGAGTAGGAGTGAGAAATGGAGGCTAAGGCAGTGGGTCTGATTGGCAGCTGTGGCACTAGTGAAAGTGGAGTTGTGCTGTTCAGGCAGCTTTGGAGCATTTGTCTGATGGGCTGTGGGAACTTGTCTGGTGGGATGTGGGCTAATTGCTCTTTTCTGGAAGAAACAACGAGAGAGGGAGAGGAATGTGCACCCAGCTGTGGAACCTCACCCATCTTCGACATATATAGGTGTCAAAGGAGATTTATATATATATGTCAAAGGAATATATGCATATGACATATATATATATATATATATATATATATATATCAAAGGATATATATATCCTTGTACAAATGGTTAACACATTTAGCTGCTAACTGAAAGGTTGGAGGTTTGAGTCCATCCAGAGGCATCTTGGAAGAAAGTCCTGGTGATCCACTTCTGAAAATTCAGCCATTGGAAACTATGAAGTACAGTTCTACTCAGATAAATATAGGGTTACCATAAGTCAGACTCGACAACAACTGATTTTGGTTTTGGACATCTGGTTAGATCTGAGAGAGTATCCCTGGTCCTCACCATCTTCATCTACATGGCAATTTCCATGCTTTGTCATGTGGAGGGGCTTTTAGGGAAGTTCTCTGTTGTGGTTCCCTGAAACCCTATTCTGGACAAGCATTGCCAGGAATGACTAAGCATTATGGAAATGTTGCTCTGCATCCTAAGCTCTTTGTTACCCAGGACAGGATAACTTTAGCTTTTTTGATCCTCCCTAAAGAAAAGCCTACCCATGTGACCACCTGTTAGCCTGGCCACAGTAGCACTTCCTTTGTCCAACACTGCCCCAAGGTGTTCACCTTGCCTCATGCCTCACATGTTTGATTGTCCTGCATCCCCATCTGTCTGATTCCACTCATCTGCCCGTGGAGGCTCTCCTTACAATAATTATGTCTCCTATAGACACAAATGGGAGCTCTGGTAGCTTAGTGCCTAAGGTACTTGACTGCTAACCAGAATGCTGGCAGTTCAAACCCACCAGCCACTCCTCGGAAGGAAGGTTGGGCAATCTACTTCTGTAGTGATATTGTCTCAGAAACTCAAGGAGGGGTCGCTATGAGTCGGGTTCCACTCCATGGCATGTAACAATAACAACATAGACACAAATGAGACCGCAGCCCTCGCAGGAAGTCCCAGGGAGTAGAGTTCAGCTTTGCATGCACAGCTAAGTTTGGTGGGGGGAGGACTGATTCCGTTTGAATAATGTAGTCATAATTTCTCTCCACGAGGCCTGGTCTCACACCCAGAAGCTAAGGAAAACCTATACCTGCTGGAGGACCCAGCATGCTCAACATGCTAGCATTCTTCACCCAACAATGTAAAAATAGGTTTGATTAATAGGAAATAAGCCAACATACTAGTCAGTCATGGTGGCCCTCCCTCATACTCAGCTCCTACATCTCCACCTGGCTTGGGAACATGCTCACCTGGCACCTTTTGCAGTCTTTCCACCCACAGCTCTCCCTGTGGGCACTTCTCTAGCAGTTTGCTCTGCCCAGACATGAAGACAAAACCAGGCTTTCACCCAGATGCTTTCTCTCCTCCACTTTCCCCATTGTTTGCCCTCACAAGCCTGGGTCACCCAGAGTGTTGGGAGGACAGCTCATGCTCCACTCTTCAGCAGTTCATAGAGGGAGGACACTCAGCCTCCACAGGAAGGAAAGGTGTGGGAGGAGCACTTCTGATGTCTTTCTCTGTTCATCCCCCTTCCCAACCACCTGTCTTCTTACTATTCTATTCCCATGGTAGGAGGAGAGGATTTTTTGATTAGTGTGACTATGACATATCTTTTTCCATTGTTTTTCTTTAACTTGTTTTTAATCTTTATATTTAAATTTGGTTTCTAGTAGACAGCATTTAGTTAGAGCTTGCTTTTTAAAAATCCAATCTGACAATCTCTGCCTTTTAAATGGGGTGCTTACATGATTTACTGTGATTATTGGTATGATTAGTTTTTAAATCTACCATCTTCCTGATTATTTTCTATTTGCCCTACTGCTTTTGTTCTCCATTTTCTCTCCATCTTCTTTTGGATTCAATTTGAAATTCTTTTTATCTATTATATTGGCTTATTAATTATATTTTTGTTTTGTTTTTGGATTGTGTCAGGATTTATACTATACATATTTAAATAATCAGGGTCTACCTTTAAGTAATATTATACCACTTCATAGCATAACATAAGAACATTATAATATACTTCCATTCAACCTATCTCCGGGCTTCACTGTATTACTCTTGTTTAGCATTTCACTTGCACAGATCATATAAACCCCATTATACATTGTCCTTAATTTTGCTTTAAACAATCAAATATATTTAAATAATCTTTTTTAATTTTAAAAGTTGTTTTATATTTACCCATGTATTTATCATCTCTACATTCCTTTGCACAAAGCAAATTTCTATTTGATTTCATTTTCCCTCTGCCAAAAGTTCTTCCCTTAACTTTTTTGTAGAACTTGTCTACTGTTTAGGAGCTCTGGTAGCTTAGTGCCTAAGGCACTTGACTGCTAACCAGAAGGCTGGCGGTTCAAACCCACCAGCCACTCCTCGGAAGGAAGATGGGGCAATCTACTTCTGTAGCGATACTGCCTCAGAAACCCAAGGAGGGGTCGCTATGAGTCAGGTCCGACTCGACAGCACATAACAACAACAGTCTACTGGTGATCAATTCTCTGCATTTTTGTATGTCTGAAAGCAAATCTTTATTTCACCTTCATTTTTGAAAGATAGTTTTGCTATGCATAAAATTATAGGTTCATAGTTTTTCTTTCTTTCAGTTCTTTAACATTGTCCCACTGTCTTACAGATTGCATTGTTTTCAATAACAGTCTACTGTCATTCTTTTTTCTTGCTGCTTTTAAGATTTCGATCTTTATCACTGGTTCTAAGCAATTTTTTTATGATATACATTGGTGTCATCTTCTTCATGTTTGTTGTACTTTGGATTTATTGAGCTTCTTGGACGTTGTTATCAAATTTGGAAAAAATATTCAGCTATTATTTCTGCCTTCTGTCTCCCTAGTCTCCATTTGAGGCTGCAATTATTCATATATTATGTTGCTGGAAGTTGTCCCCTAACTCACTGGTTCCGTGTTCTTTTTTCAAATTTCTCTTCAATCTGCAGTGTTTAATCTAGTGTTATTTCCGTTCAGTGTGTTTTTCATCTGTAGAATTTTGATTTGGGTCTTATAAAAATATCTTTCATATTTCTCCTCATATACTAATGTTTGGTTTTATGTTCTTGAGCAGATGGAGGATATTAATAATAATGTTTCATTTTATCTTAAAAAATTTTATTGTGATTTCAGTGAAAGTCTAAAGAGCAATTTGGTTTTCTATTCAACAATTCATATGCATTTTGTGACATTGATTGCAATGCAATAGCTTTTTTAAAAAATGCACTTGTCTGCTATTTCTATCACCTGTGTCATTGTTGGATCTGTTTCTGCTCATTAATTTTTCTTTTCATTATGGATTGTATTTTCCTGATTGTTTAGTACCCGATAATTTATTATAAGATGCCACATGTAAGTTTTCTATTGTTGAGTGTTGGAATGTTTTTCTTTAAATACTTCTAAGTTTTGTTCAGGGACTCAGTTAAATTACTTGGAAACAGATCTTTTGAGACATGCTTTTAAACATTTGAGGTGGGAACAAGAAGTCTTCAATCTGGGACTAATTTTGTCTACTACCATGGCAGGCAATGAGGCACTGTGAGTGATTTTAAGCAAGAGAGGGACATGATAGAATTTGCACTTAAGAAAGCCATTCTGGCAGCATGAAGAAGATAAATGGAAAGGATGGAAAGGGCAGAGATCCAAGCAAGGCCTACTGCATATCCAGCCAAGGGAACAAAGGCTTGAGCTCAGGCAGCAGCCACAGCAGGGACCTGATGTATCAGGGTTAGGATCAATTGTACTTAGTACAGATGAGTAAGAAAGAAAAGAGTGAATCTGAAATGATTTGTGACATCTGAATTTCCCACTTAGGCTTCTGATGGATTCAGAGGAAGTGAGATCTTATATGAAGCCATTAGTAGAGTTTCCAGAGTCTAGGAGTTTCTAATCACCACTTCTTGAATCTTTTTGTCAGTGTCAGTGGTCTGATCCAGGAAGGAGGCAGGGCCAGGCCCCATACAACCTAACACTTCCCATTTTGACTTCTGCTGGACTTTTTCTTCTGCTGGCTCAAAAGAACATCAGTCTCCAGTTCAAGATCCTGAATGTCCATGCTTTCTTCTGCCTATGACATCACAGGAGCTCTGGTGGTGCACTGCCTAAGGCATTTGACTGCTCACCAGAAGGCTAGCAGTTCAACCCACCATCCACTCCTCAGAAGAAAGGTTGGGCAATCTACTTCCGTAGAGATACTGCCTCAGAAACCCAAGGATGGGTCACTGTGAGTCAGATCCGACTCAATGGCAGTAAGAGAGTGAGATGATATCACAGACTTTTCTTTTAAGGAAATGATTTCTCTGCATAAGTGTATCATCTGGCTGCCTGATAGAGCCTGGAAAATTAGTCTTTAACAGCACTGTGCCTTTATAATGTGACATGATACCTCAAAATTACATTAATATCTCTGGTGCTACAATTCTATTAGTTTAGAATTAAGTTTGTCTTTCTCTAATAAAAAAATGTTAATGAAGAATTTACTTTATAAAACATAAAATGGACTCCCCATTTCTCATTGAGCAATCTAGAGAGATTTCCTCAAAGCCCACAGAAACTATCTTTAGCCTCATTCTGTGATCTACCCTCCATCTTCACTTTGAGAAGAAAATGTTCTTCCACAAGGTACATACTGCACATAAAATCACCTCTTTCTTTGATACAAGATGTTTTCTAGTAGAAGATTGGAGAACATTACTCAAGCATGCAGTTGGAAAATGCACTTTGTTTGCACCAGAGTAAAAGAAGAGTTAAATTTTAAAAATACATAGAAAAGGAAAAATAAAGTTCAGCAACTGAGACTCATTTACTTCCTCTCTCTCTCACCCCTCCTATGTTGTAAATTTGATGAAAAGTAAACTAAGTGTCTCTAATCAGCTTGGTCATGTAAGATAGTATCTCCCACCCAGCCAGGAGCCCAAAGAAGCCTTGAGCTGGGACTGCCTGGAGGGTCTGTTGCTTTCCTGGGCATAGAGATATTTGGGAGTCAAACCAGACAACTGAAGGAAAAGGAAATCATAAATACGTATATCACAGTTCATACCCTTTGCAAATTGATTTAAGGGCATTCTCTCATTTCCTCTATCTTCTCTGTGTGTTTCACACACATGTGTGCACACTCAAATAAGCCAGCCTAAATATATGAGCAAACTCACACTCCAGCTTTGTTGTAATTCTTAGACAAAGCCATTAAAAACAAAACAATAACAATAACTGAAGATAACAGAGATCCAAAACCTCAATGTTAAACTCCATTTTGAAGTGACAAAAATCTGAAGCAAAGAGTTAAATTATTTGAACAATTAATGTCATGCAAATAACCTGAAAATCTGCAGCCCTGACTCTGCCTCCCAAAGCTAGAAAAATGCTAACTATGGTCTCTGTCTCCTGGCACCAAATAGGCGGCTCTTAAATGATCCCAAATACCAAAACATGCCCAGGCTGTATTTCTTAAGCACTGAAGCTGGAATTTCCAACATAACAAACCTGAAAACATTTGGTTTCCAGCAGTGCCTGGATCTGCTCAAGCCTGATTTTGTGCAAGTCTGGGGTAGAAGAATAGAGAAATTTAGGAGGAGCAAAAACTGGGGTGGGGTAGGGAGCGAAGGAGTGAAATTTTCTGAACGAGAAAAAGAGAAGATGAAGTTCAAATAAATGCAAATGATGGGCTACAAATAGAAACTGTCTCCTAAAAGGTCATAAAGCGATAATATATTGTTAAAAGAGAATTTTCAGAAAAAGGTAAAATCATGACTTGCACACAGATATAAAAATGTACATGTGTAAAGGAGTTTGTTTTACTGATGATATGAGGGTATTAGGCAGTTGTTATAACTAGTTCAAAGGCAAAAATCAAAACAGCACAGATTTGTATGGAGTAAAGGAATGTTGAGAGGAATTGCAAATAGAGATAAAACTAATTTTTCCAAGGAGAGGAGGAGGTCAATTAGATCATTATCAGACAGAACATAATCTACATATCTATCAATTACTTGCAACTTCCAAAGGTCTGTAAAACAGCTCAGACAACAATGAACAGTAGAATCTTGTAACCCAAAAGTGTGTGCAACAGACTGCACATAGTTTTCCATTGAAACAATTTTTTTTTCCCTCTAAACAATCACAACAGGTTGTTAAGGGGAAGTTAGGTTGTTTGGAGGGAACACCCTTTCCCAGGGAGGATGACCTTATGGTGAGTTTAAACCCAAAAAGAGTTTATGAGTAGTGGGGATGTTGGTAGGGACTTTCAAGGCAAAGTTTGGGTGAAAAAACAAGCCACATCTTATTCATCTCACTCTTTATTAAATTTGGTCACTTCACACACACACATGCCTTAGTACAACTGTAAAACTGGAATATGAAAGTAAGAAAAGACCTTTGAAAACTTCTAGTCTAAGCTCCATATTTCAGATGAGAAACTTGAGAGCCTGGACTGGGATTTGCTCATGATCCTCAGCTTCTTAGTGGCTGTGAATTGGTTCTCTCAGTTTTGTGATCTGACACAGTGTCTAGGCATTTGACAGAAGATTGGCAGTTCAAACCCACCAGACACTCTGCGGAAGGAAGATGGAACAGTCTACTTCTGTAGAGATTTATTGCCTCAGAAATCCAATGGGGGTCGCTGTGAGTCAGAATCAACATGACGATAGTGGGTTTTGTTTTCTTTTGGTTAGTGGTCCTCAGGAGATCCAGGAGCCACCGCCCATACCAATTTTATGTGCATGTTCTAAGTGCATTTTCCAGGGAATGGGACTAGAATATTTGTTGAATATTTGACCCTGGCTCTGCATTCTGCCCAGCAGTACACAAAATACACATCTAAATCTATTACACAACATTAATTGAAATGTGGCTGCATTCAGAGAATTTTTAAAAGGCATTTTTTGGGGAGAAATCATTCTAATCACTCACATCTCTTAAAAGAAAAGGAGGCTAGGGGAATTTGACCAATGCATTCCTTTTTCTTGGATAAATTACCCTGTATCAAGGGAAAACATTTAAAATCATTCCATTGTTCTTTCTAAAGTTAACAATTTCAGCACCCAAGAATTTAGAGACTAACAACGTAAAGAACTAACAAGGTTTAATTTCCCAATTCTTATGTTCTCCCTCTTTCTGTCCTCACCTGATCTGTCACTCTCTCCCATTCTTACAACAGAAATAGCACTGGAGTCCTTTTTGCAATAAACTTGACCAAAGCCCAGTCTCCAGGAGGAGGATGGAGTGGAAGAAGGAGATGAGAAGAAAGTATTTCCTCTTAACAAATTGGCAAGGGAGGTCAGGGTGATCAAATGAAAATCAGAGGAAAGCTCTTCTTCAGGACACCAGCTGTCCTAAATCTTCTTTGCTTCTGTTCTTTGTTCCCTCCCTGAATCCAGGGCAGGTGGTGGATACCCTGTGTGGTGTAGTAAATTACCTGGTATGGCTTTTCTAGCTATTAAGTCTTTGTAAACTCTGTGGTGGAATTTGCCATGAGAAACTGAGTAGCTTCTGATTGTTACAGTTATCCACCTGGGGTATTTCTGTTAAGTATGTTGTTGTTGTTGTTGTTGTTTGCCGTCGAGTCGGCCCCTACTCATAGTGACCCCTCCTTGGGTTTCTGAGGCAGTATCATTATGGAAGTAGGATTGCCCAAACCTCCTTCCATGAGTGGCTGGTGGGTTTGAACCGCCAGCCTTCTGGTGAGCAGTCAAGTGCCTTAGGCACTATGCTACCAGAGCTCCTAATAGCACCAAGTAATTTTCTGGGAAGCCCACTCTCTCAGGTGTATAGAATTCTGATGTTGGGATTGGTTAGTTTGGCCACTCTGCCATGCTCAAAAATGAGCCCTTCTAGAGGCAGAAGAATTCTCTCTGACTGCTGGCTGAGAAAGACATGCTGCTGAGAGAAATGAGCTCCTGAGAGATACGTGCTACTGTGAAAGAGACACCAAGAGACACGTGCTGTTAAGAAAGAGATGCCGAGAGACACTCATTGCTGGGAGACACTGAGAAACATGCACTACTGGGAGAGAGACAGAGAATTGTTGGCTAAGAGATGGCAGGCTGAGAGAGACTGAGTGTTATTCCTGAACCTGAATTGTAGCCTGGTGCTTCCTTAATAAATCCCACAATCTGTGAGTTCTGTGTGGCCACTGCAGCAAATTATTGAAACGAGCATAGAGGTGGTGGGTGCTGCAGGAGAAACAGTTTGTGAAAGGGCTGTAAGGAAGCAGCATGTCTGGTCTCACAGGAATAGGCCTTGAGCTACTGATGGTGATTCTGTCTTCCTCTTGTGGGGTTAGAGGAGGTCAGAAGAGCAGCCTCTCTGCCCCTTTGGCACCCTGCTGGAGAAACTAAGTCAATGAGTGGATAAAAATTGACAAGGTCAATTTTAAGAATGAGAAGGAATTACTAGTATTGTGGTCAAGAGAAAGGACCTCTAGTTTATCTAATGTATCTATTCTACATTAAAGATAATTGATCATCCAAAAGCTCTATGTGAGGGGGTTCCTGTAGCTTGACATTTAAGTTAAGATTTAATCTACAAACTAACCACAGCTCCTCTCTGAAAGGGGCAAGGCAGGACCTGGAGCAACTGAGAACAAATAGGATAAGTGGCCACTCCTGGTTCAAGGTGGCTGCTAAGGACAGTCAGAGTGCTCTTCTTCTGGAGGGACTCTATTCCTACCCCACTTCAGGGCTGCTATCTGCTGTAGGGATGAACTTTGTATTAAAATGTACACTTTGGTTCCATTCTGAGCCTCTGGCATGGGTTCTTGTGGATTCTACCACCAACTGAGACAGAGAGAACAAGAAAAAGAGCAAACTTTGAAGAAAGAAGATATTGAGAGATTATCTTTGTTGTTGTTATGTACCTTTGAGTTGGATCTGACTCATAATGACCCCTCCTTGGGTTTCCGAGACAGTATCACTATGGAAGTAGATTGCCCCATCTTCCTTCCAAGGAGTGGCTGGTGGGTTTGAACCACCAGCCTTATGGTTAGCAGTCAAGTGCCTTAGGCACTATTAGGACTTGGTGAATTCAGGGAATTGTGGTAGATTGCATGTTACTATGATGCCAGAAGCTATGCCACCTGTATTTCAAATACTAGTAGAGTCACCCATGATATGGGCAGTTTTCAGAGGAGCTTCCAGACTAAGACACACTAGGAAGAAAGACCTGGTGATATACTTCTGAAAATTAGTCATTGAAAACAGCAAAACATGTAAAAAGCAGGCAATGAAAAAAGAAGACAGGAAGATTTGATGCTGCTGAGTTGTGGTGTTGATGAAGATTATTAAATATACCATAGATGATGAGAACTACGAACAAATCTGCCTTAGAAGTAATAAAGCCAGTATGCTCCTTAGAAGTGAGAATGGCAAAACTTAATCTTGCTTACTCTGGACATGTCATCAGAAAAGACCAATCCTTAGATAAAGATAATATGTTTGATAAACTAGAAAATGAGGGAAACACTCAGTGGGATGGATTAACACAATAGCCACAGCAATGGACTCAAACATACTAACAATCATGAAGACGGCACAAGACTGGGCAATGTTTCATTCTGTTCTTCTTAAGGTCACCATGAGTAGGAGCCAACATGATGGCAACTGACCACACCAAGGGATACCCAGGTAGATGTATCTTCTAGTCCATGAGGTAGAAGTAGCCAGAATTCTGAAGAGAGGTCAGGCTGCAAACATATGATAGGAATCATCACCTTTTAAACCCATTAGGTGCCAAACATGGGTCAGAATTTTCTGGCTGACAGCTGTGAGAAGTTGGGCTGACTCTGCCTCCACCCTGGTTCATAAGCGTTTCATGCAAGAAAACTGACTACTGTTAGGACTGGGGAATACAAAGACTCCCTGCCCACCACAGAAGGGCTCACTGCTACTGATCCTTACTTCTTGTGGAATATTGTGGTCCATGTGGGTGAGTGGGTTGCTCTGATTCATCATCCAAAGGGTTGCAGTGTTTGGTGATTCTGTAGTCCAGTAGCTGGAATTTTCTGTCCATATTAGGCAGTGTTATGGATTGAATGGTGTCCGCCCAAAATAAGTCTGTGGTTTTAATCTCACTTGGGAATGGGTTGGCTTTGTTATGTTAATGAGGCAGAATTAGTATGGGGTGTATCTTGATTCAATCTCTTTTGAGATATAAAGGAGAGAAAAACACAAGCTAGCAAGAAAGAATGGAGTAAGATAGAGTCAAGACACACAGAGATCTCTAAGGAGGCAGAATAAAGAGCCATGGACCATCCCCCAGAGCCAACAGAGAGAGAAAGCCTTCCCGTAGAGCTGGCACCCTGAATTCAGATTTCTAGCCTCCTAAACTGTGAAAAAATAAATCTCTGTTTGTGAAAGCCACCTACTTGTGGTATTTCTGTTATAGCAGTACTAGATAATTAAGAGAGGCAGGGGGTGGGGTGTCCTTCAGAGTTGTGTAAACCATCAGTGGGTGATCCATTTATACCTGCCACATCATTCACTGATGACTTCAATCAGCTACACTGGCCAAGAGAAAAGAGGTAATGTGTGGGCAAAAGTTGAGTCACCCTATATATCTGCCCTCTGAAGACAAAAAGTGCCCACTCCGTACATGCTGAGTAAATTTTGTGCCAGGTTCCCAAGCAAACATCTTTCTGCAGCCTCCTTCCCCTGGCACTCAAGCTGCATGCTCTCAGCAGACTACTCACCTAGCACCCAGCCTTAAGGACCCAGTCATCTACTCTGAGGGCTGAGAGTTTAAAGAGGGGAACAGGGAGCTAGGAAGTTGTGAGACCTGATTTTTAACAACCACCAACTATGGAGTTAGAAGACCTGGGTTCAAATCCTAACTCAGGTTCTTCTTTTATTTGTTTTTTTCTTCACTTAAAACAACAGAAATTGATTTTCACACAGTTCTGGAGACCAAAAGTCTGTCATCAGTTTCACTGGGCCCAAATCAAGGTGTTGGCAGGGCTGTGCTTTCTTTGAGGGCTCTAGAGGAGAATCCATCCCTTGCCTTTTCCATCTGCTATAGCTTCTAGCATTTGCGACTGCATCACTCCAATCTTCAAAACCAGCATCTTCAAACTTCTCTCTGCTCTGTCTTCACATCTCCTCTGTCTCTGTCTCTCTCTCTTTCTCTCTCTGTCCTAGCTCAGATTCATATTAGTTGCACCCTTTCTGAGCTTGCATTTTCTCATCTGTTAAATGGATGATAATATTAACCTCTAAAAGAGCATAGTACATATTAAGACCTAACATTTTTGTGTGCTTACATTTTATCAGAAACTCTTCTAAGCTCTGCACACATTTATTAACTCATTTAATCTTCATAACAACCCTAGTGGCGACCATGAGTCAGGGGCAACTTGACGATAATTAACAACAGAGGGAACAAATACCTTCATTTTATAAATAAAGAAGCTAACAGTATAAAGTTAAGTTAGTTTCTCAAGTTTCCAGAGCTAGAAAGCTGTGAAACCAGAATTTTCTTTCAGACAGCCTAGCTCAAGAGAGCCCGCACTCTGGGATAGAAGGGTGGACAGGTTAAATGATTAAGTATGTCTATACAGGGGGCAGTGTGCCCATGACCATGTATAGGGTGGGCAGACTATGTTTCTACAAGTGTATTTGTATGTTCTGTAAGAATGTCCAGGTATATAGTAGAGCCGACAAGGGACAAGGAAGGTTCTGGTCACTTCTTGGTCACAGCCAGCTACCCAGACGGAGCTAGTAGTTGGACCTGTGGGCTCAGCACCATGGTTGCAGGGCACATCAAGCTCAATTGGTATAACATACTACACAAAAACATTGTTCTACATCCTACTTTGGCAAGTAGTGAATAGGATCTTAAAAGCTTGCAAGCAGCCATCTAGATGCAATGATGGGTCTTTCCTCATCCAGAGCAAAGAAGAATGAAGAAAACCAAAGACACATTGAAACAATTAGTCCAAAGGACTGGTACACCTTGGGATCCTCGGCCTATATGACTATGAGACCAGAACTAGATGGTGCCTGGCTACCACTGTCAACCACTAGGACAAGGATCTATGTAGGAGATCCTGGATAGAGTGGGAGAACAATGTGAAACAAAACCCAAATCATAAAAAAAAAAAAAAAAAAAAAACCCAGCAGAATGGACCAGGTTTGCTGGTCTGATAGAGCCTGGTGAAACACCTGAGACTATGGCCCATTGCTGCCCTTCAGGTCTGGAATTAAACCCACTCCTATGGCTTCCAGCCAAATAAAAGACAGGCATATGAGCTGAACATTTACATTAACTAGATACACTGCTTGGAGAGATCAATCATGGGAGAATAGAAGGGCTGTGTATGCACAGGAAGACAGCTCAGGGGGCAGGAGTGCACGGGAGGAAAGAACACAGGAAGGAGGTAACTATAGGGAAGAAGTGGGAAGAGAGCTGTTACACTGTGTGACATTCCAGTCAATGTCATGAGACAAAGTGTATGTGAACTGCTATATGGAAAATAAATTTGTTCTGTAAACTTTCACCCAAATCATAATAAAAATTAAAAAAAAAAAAGAGAGAGAGAGAGAGAGCCCCACTCTGAATGCTTGCATCAGTGATTGTCAAAATGTAGTCTCAGGGCCAAGAGGGGAAAAATCAGCATCCTCTGAGACTTGTTAGAAACACAAATTCTCAAGAACCCACCTCAAGAGCTTCAGATTCAGAAACTCCAGAGGTGGGAAGCAGCAATCTGTGTGTTGACAAGCCATCCAGGTGATTCTGATGCTTGGTCAAGTTTGAAACCCCACCAATCTGCCCTATTCTTTCTACCTTCCTGTTGTGTTGTTAAAGCATTCAGCTGCTAACCAAAATGTCGGCGGTTCAAACTCACCTGCCAATGTGTGGGAGCATGATAAGGCAGTCTGCTTCTGTAAAGATTTAGAGCCTTGGAAACTCTATAGGCAGTTCTACTCCTCAGAAGGAAGGTTGGGCAATCTACTTCTGTAGTGATATTGTCCTCGGAAACCCACTCGGTATGAGTCTGGGCCGACTCAACGGCACATAACAACAACAACAACAATAATTCTGTCCTATAGGGTCACTATGAGTCAGATTCAGCTTGATGGCATTGGGTTTGGTTTGGTTGTATTGTTGTTGTTGGGTGTAGTCAAGTTGATTTTCGTTTGACTTACAATGGTGACCAAATGTGACAGAATACAACTGTCCCATAGGGTTTTCTAGGCTGCAATTTTTATAGAAGCAGACCTTCTTACACAGACCTGCTGGTGGGTTTGAATCCCTGACCTTTTTTTAGCAGTCCAGCTCTTAACCATTGCACCACCAGGGCTCCTATTCTACCTTCTTAGCAGACAGCAACTAAATAAATTAGATCTCCCCCCCTCCCCCGGACCCTCTGTGAATTAAGCATGTTAGTGTGTTATTGTCATTGAGTCTCACCAGAACTTTTTAAGCTTGGTTTTCTCATCCATATTCTAGAGACAAGAAAACACTATTCCACTTTCTCTACCTCCCTGGTGCCAACTCTCACCTAGCTTCTATTTTCCTTTGATCCTTAGATGAAGTGCCTAAGACCTTACTCTTGAGACTGTCTTCTTCTCCAACTCCTCTCTGGCTTCTAAGAGGGAACCTTTAGCCTGAGGTGAGACATGTTTACTTTGGTCTTGGATGGTTCCCAGCACCTCAGAAGGTACTGCTGTCCCATGAACCCAACCAGAGGCTTCCTATACTGGGGAAGCAGAGCCCCCAGGCATCTGCAGGGCCTGGAGAAATCTTTGCCACCAGGCCCTTCCCTTTTGCCCACCACATCCCAACCCTCATACACACTTCTTGTTCTCTGTCCTCATTCCCAGTGGAAACTTCTTATCAGTGGCTCCCTTAGAAGAGCTCTTGACCAGATGACTTATATTCCCCAGAGTCAAGGTCAGTTCCAGATACAGAGAGGTCAGGACACCTCCAAAATATATCCTAAGAAGCACTGTTAGGCATCCTAGAGCCAACTTGTAGTAAGACTTAGCTCCATCTTCTGTTTTCTATAACTGGGCACATCTTGTAACTTTCAGCAAATATTATTTGGACCATTTCTTATTAAATGAATGCTCTTAACTTTCCCACTCTTGTCTCCTTTCCAAAATATCAGTCATTGAAACCCTATGGAGCACAGTTCTACTCTGACACACATGGGATTGCCATGAGTTAGAATTGGTTGAACAGCAAGTGGTTTTATATGTCCCTGGAAACGAAGTAGAGAAGGAACATGCTTCTTGTCAGAAGTCATGCAAGTTGTAACTCCAACTCTATGTGGGGCCCTGGCCCTCTGGACACACTGTTTCTACTCAGTCTTATGGGTTGAGCTCCCAGGTGAGGCCATGGCACTGGTATGGGAGGAGAACCTTGGCCACCTGTGCAGGAAACCTTACTCTGTAATACATGCAGTCCTGGACACAGACTGGGATTGGGAAAGAGCACAGGCTGTAGAGTCCCAAAGACCCTACTTAGTAGTCTGGATCAGTGATTTCCTAGTTGTGGGACTTGGGCAAGTCACTTAACGTCTCTGGGATTCAATTATGTGCCTTGAAAACCTATTGAGTAGTTCTATTTTGCACACATGGGTTGCCATGAGTCAGAATCCACTTGACAGTAACCAATAACAATATATAGGGAAGAAACACCTGCTCTATAGGATTTGGAGGATTTAAAGAATTAACATATGTAAGGTGACTTGACTGACATCAATTATTTTTGCTTAACTACCCACTCTCTTGCCCATTCACTTATCCCTTTTTGCTCATACATTACCCCTCCTCACCCCATCCCTACCCACATTTGGGTTGATGAAAGGATGACCTGAACTCCAAGGAAAGAATTTGGGCCATATACAAGGGGTCTCTTTTCTCTACTGGAAAGTTTGGACCAAGTGCTACCATTACAGTGAGTGACCCAGCCAGTCTGAGTACCAGGTACCTGAAAATGCTGCTGTCCAGGCTCCCTGCTGCTTTGTGCAGCATTCCAGAGCCCAAGGGTTAGTTTAACCCTGGTGTTTTGGTTACCACTACTGCCACTCAAACAGAAAATACCACAACTGTAATGGGTGGCTTTAATAAAACAGGATTTATTCTCTCACAGTTTTGGAGGCTAGAAGTCTGAGTTCAAAGTGCCAAGCTCTAGGGGCTGGATGAAGGGCCCTTGACCTTGGACTTTAGCTCTACCTCTTACTCCCAGCCCACTGGAGCTGGAAGCATCTCATCACTCAGGCAACTGCTGACTGCTGAGGCTGACAAACCCAAGGTCAACAAATAAAATGGCACAGTCCCAAGATTACCAAACAACATAGCAGGACACTAGTTCAAGTCCAGAGACAGTCCCAAGATTGGCAGAAAACACATCAAGCTGATGAATGAAAACTTGGCTACATGTAGGGTCCAAGCATGCCAAAAAGCTGCAGACCATTCCCAAAGCTTCTCCTTACATACTGGAAGAAGACCACATCCCTAAGGCAGCTACTCAGCTGCTCCAGTAGATTTCACCATGGAGGTGATTACCAGTCTCATCATGAGGAATAACTATATCCAGCTGCCTACCCACTCAAAAGCAGGCCCAGCCAGGTTGATACACAACTTAACCACCACACCTGGGAAAGGTAGGAAGCTGCAGCAGAGCTTGTTGGGTTGAAATGGAAGATTACAAACTTACAGCCAAGTCAACCCAGGCTTCAGAAAAATTGCCTACTGGAATGGAATCTGCCTGAGGGCAGGCCTTTGCCTGCATTGTGCCTGAAACAGTACCCATAGTGAGTGCCCATAAATATTTTTTAAATGAATAAATTAATGAACACTCTATTCCTTCTTCAAAGGGTTCAGTGCTTCACTACTGAGCTGTTAGATGAGTTAATGATACAAAAGTGCTTTGTTAGCTTTTTGTTTACATACAATAGAAGTTGCTTTTTTTGGTGTTCAGTCCTCTGAGTTATACAAATGAACAGATTCTTGTAACCACCACCATTAACAAGATAAAAGACAAATCCACACAAAGAATTCTCTCATGCTACCCCTTTTGCAGTCACTGATCTGTTCTCTGTACCTATAGTTTTGCCTTTTCCAGGATGTCATATAAATAGGATTATATGGTATGTATCCTTTGAGTCTGCTTCTTTTACTTAGCATCATGCATTTTAGATTCATCTGAGTTGCTGTGTATATCGATAGTCTGTTCCCTTTTATTCTGAGTAGTATTCCATTACATGAATATACTATAGTTGGTTTATCCATTCACCCATTTAGGGACATTTGGGTTGTTTCCAGATTTTGATAATTATGAATAATGCTACTATACATATTTGTGCACAGGTCTTTTTGTGAATACAAGGTTTCATTTCTCTAATATAAATACCTAGAAGTGGGATTGCTGAGTCATATGGTAAATATATGTTTAACTATTTTCCGGAGTGACGGTACCATTTTTGCTTTCCCATCAGCAGTGCATAAGAGTTCTCTTTGTCTTCAATAGCATTTGATATTTTCAGTATCTTTAGCCATTCTAATAGGTATGTGATACTATCTCATTGTAATTTTAATATGCAGTTCCCTAATGATTAATGATGCTGAGCATCTTTTCATGTGCTTATTTGTCATCTATCTTTAGTGAAATATCTTTTCTAATCTTTTGCCTGCTTTAAAATTAATTTGTTTCTTATTGCATTTTGAGAGTTTTTGTATATTATGGATGTAAGTCTGTTGTCTGGTATGTGATTTGCCCATATTTTCTCTCTGTAGCTTTTCTTCTCATTCTCTTTAAGATATACTTCATAAAATTGTTTATTTTTGGTGAAGTCCAATTTATTTATTATTTTATGGATCATGCTTTTGGTATTGTGTCTAAGAAATCTCTGTCTATCCCAAGATCACAAAGACTTTCTTCTACATTTTCTTCTGCAACTTTTATAGTTATACGTTTTATATTTGGTTCTATTATCTATTTTTAGTAGAATAGTTCATTGTTGCAGCACCATTTGTTGAAAAGGTATCCTTTCTCCACTCAATTGCCTTTGCACATTTTTCAGTGTTTCAGTTGACTGTATTTTGTGGGTCTACATCCAGACTCTTTACTCTGCCCATCCTCTCACCAGTACCACACTGTCTTCATTAACTGTAGCTTTATAGTATGTCTTAATGCTGGGTTGTGAGCCCTCCACCCTTGTTCTCTTTTTTTTTTTTTTTCAAAATTCTTTTGGCTTTACTTTCCTATATATACTTTTAAAATCAGCATTTCTATACCTACAAAGAACCCTGCTGTGATTTTTGTGGAATTGTGTTAAATCTATAGGCCCATTTACATAGACATGACATCTTAGCTATAGTGAATATTCTAATCCATAAATACTCAAACAGCTCAAACAGGGAGGCTAGAGAACACTAAAACCCAACCCCTGGCCTAGCTGTGCCAGTAATAGCTGAGTGCTCTTGGGATAGTCACTTTCCCTCTCTGGTTTTTATTGTCCTCAGCAGTGAAATAGAGAGATTGGATTACACTTGCACGGAAAGCCTCCCTTTCAGCTCAGCAAATCTGTGATTCCCAGTATAAATTTGGACTGACCTGCCTAGAACATCAGTGATGATACTGGGTCTCATCTCAGGGCCTGTCAGCTGACACGGTCCAGCAGAGCCTCCATACCCAAAAGGCCAGCTCCAAAGTAAACAATTTAATGTGAGAGCCCTGCTGTGTCAAGAGCCCAGAGGCTTTGGTCATTTTAGTGCCCTTCTCTCATTTCTAGGTACTAGAGACCAGATAGGGAGCTCTGGTAGCATAGTGGCTAAGGCACTTGACTGCTAACCAGAAGGCTGGCGGTTCAAACCCACCAGCCACTCCTCGGAAGGAAGATG
>NW_006921641.1:7340681-7345573 GCF_000298275.1 Orycteropus afer afer | reverse complement strand
TGGTAGCATAGTGGCTAAGGCACTTGACTGCTAACCAGAAGGCTGGCGGTTCAAACCCACCAGCCACTCCTCGGAAGGAAGATGGGGCAATCTACTTCCGCAGTGATACTGCCTTGGAAACCCAAGGAGGGGTCGCTATGAGTCGGGTCCGACTCGATGGCAAACAACAACAACAACAAAGAGACCAGATAAGAAGTTTCCCAATGACAGTCTGAGATAGTGACCTGTCTGTGACAGGAGATGCTGACTTAGGCCTCTGTTACCCCCCAGTCCAAGGAAGTAGTGTGAAGAATAGGCCTTTCAGGAATGCAGGAGAGAAACATCCCCAGTCTCACCCCACTCGACGTCCTCATATCCAGGTGAAGGGGAGAAAAGCCAGGTGGCCCAGCAGCACTGTTTATAATGTCCAAACACTGGAGACAACTGAAATGCTCAACAACCAAGGAATGCTTAAACAAAGCATGGCATGTTGGGACCCTGGAATCCAGCATAGCTATTAAAAATGACAAGTATGTGGATTATGCATTGAAGTGTAATAAATAAAATAATGTCAAATAAAAAAAATTGAGAATCAAATAGCACATGCATATCATTACAGTGATGCTAAAATGTTTGGAAATTACATTGACAAGATATGGGAAGATATTAATGGTAATACAAACAGAGCCTGTGATTGATAACATGAGTGTTTTTGAACAGCTGCTCAGTGAGGCACAGTGCTAAGTACTTTCGTATATTTAGAGCTGAATTTGGCTTGATGCTTGCCCTGGAGGACCTTACAGCACAGTTGGGGTTGCATCACAAAAACAGAAGGCTGTGAGGCAAATCCCGACTGAGGGCTGCTTCCAGAATGATTCTGCTTCAAGGTTCCAAACTGGAGTATTAGAAGTCAAGTATATGGAAGGACTTTTGGAGAAAAACAGCTCTCCCCAGAGGTGCATGGATATCAGGAGGCAGTTACTTGGACATATGTATCTGTCAGGGTTCTCCAGAGAAACAGAACCAGTGCACAGATACATAGAGAGATATAGATATACCTTCTTGTTGTTGTTAGGTGCTATTGAGTCAGCTCCAACTCATAGGGACCCTGTATACAACAGAATGAAACACTCCCCGGTCCTGTGCCAGCCTCGCAATCCTTGCTATACCTGAGCCCATCATTGCAGCCACTGTGTCAATCCATCTCATTGAGATCCTTCTCCTTTTTCATTGACCCTCCATTTTACCAAGCATGATATCCTTCTCCAGGGGCTGGTCACTTCTGACAGCATGACCAAAGTAGGTCAGATGAAGTCTGGCCATTCTCACTTCCAAGGAGCATTCCAGCTGCACTTCTACCAGGACAGATTTGTTAGTTCTTTAAGCAGTCCATGGTACTTCCAGTATTCTTCGCCAACACCAAAACTCAGAAGCATCAACTCTTCTGTCTTCCTTATTCATTGTCCAGCTCTCACATGCATATGAGGCAATTGAAAATATCATGGCTCTTGCAGTGGATTTGCCCAGTGCAATATGTCGTCTGATGTCATGACTAGTACTTCCAATGGTGTTGATTGTGGAACCAAGTAATATAAAATCTTTGACAACTTTAATCTTTTCTCCATTTATCATGATGCTGTTTATTGGCCCAGTTGTGAGAATTTTTGTTTATTTTATGTTGAGATGTAATCCATACTGCAAACTGATGTCTTTAATCTTCATCAGTAAGTGCTTTAAGTCATCCTCACTTTCAGCAGCAAAGTTTGACATCTGCATGTCACAGGTTGTAAATGAGTCTTCCTCCAATCCTGATGCCATGCTCTTCTTCATAAAGTCCAGCCTCTCAGATTATTTGCTCAGTATACAGATTTAATAAGCATGGTGAAATAATATAACCCTAACACACACTCTTCCTGATTTTTAACCATGCACTATCCCCTTGTTCTGTTCAAATGACAGCCTCCTGGTTTATGTTTAGGTTCCTCATGAGCACAGTTAAGTGTTCTGGAATTCCCATTCTTTTCAGTGTTATCCATAATTTGTTATGAACCACACAAACGAATGCTTTTACATAGTCAATAAAACACAGGTAAACATCTTTCTGGTATCCTTTGCTTTCAGGTGAGATCCATCTGATATCACCAATGATATCCCTCATTCCACATTCTCTTCTGAATTCAGCTTGCATTTCTGGAAGTTCTCTGCCAATACACTGCTGCAACAGTTTTTTAATTATCTTTAGCAAGATTTTACTTGCATGTGATATTAATGATATTGTTTGATAATTTCCATATTCTGTGAGATCACTTTTCTTTGAATAGGTACAAATATGAATATCTGCCAGTCAGTTGGCCAGGTAGCTGTCTTCCCAATCTCTTAGCATACCCAAGTGAGTGCCTCCAGCACGGCATCTGTTTATTGAAACATCTCAATGGGTATTCCGTCAATTCCTGGAGCCTTGTTTTCACCAATTCCTTCAGTGCAGCCTCAACTTTTTCCTTCAACACCATTGTTTCTTGATTATATGCTACCTCCTGAAATGGATGAACATCAACCAATTCTTTTTGGTACAGTGATTCTGTGTATTCCTTCCATCCTCTTTTGATGTTTCCTGCATCATTCAATATTTTGCCCGTAGAATCCTTCAATATTGCAACTCGATGCTTGAATTTTTCCCTCAGTTCTTTCAGTTTGAGAAATACCGAGTGTGGTGGTTAAGTTTGTCTGTCAACTTGTCTGGGCCTGGTTGAGTGGCTGGGCAGCTGGTGGTAGTTATTCTCCATGACAAGACTGGCAATCAACTCCATGGTGAGATCTACCACAAGCAGCTGAATAGCTGCTTTAGGGATATGGTCTGCTTCCCATATATAAGCAGCAGCTTTGGGAATGGTTTCTAGCTTACAGCACACTTGAACCCTGCATGTAGCCATGTCGTTATTCAGCAGCCTGTCATGCTCTGTTGACCTTGGGACTTTCAATGGACTTGAATTAATGGTCTGCCATGTGGTTTGGTAACATCAGTATTGTGCCTTTTTACTTGTCAACCTTGGCCTTGGCAGCCTCAGCAGCCAGCAGCTAAATGAAGAAAAGTCTCCAGCTTCAGTGGGCAGGGAGCAGGAGGCAGAGCTGCAGCCCAAGATAGAGGGGCTTTCACCCAGCCCCTGGAGCCTGGCACTTTGAACTCAGACTTAAAGCCTCCAAACTGTAAGAGAATAAACTCTTGTTTCTTCAAGCCATCCTGTTTGTGGTATATTCTTGTCAGAGTGGTACTAGGTAACCAGAACACCGAGCATGTTCTTCCCTTTTGGTTTTCTAACTCCAGGTCTTTGCACATTTCATTATAATACTTTACTATGTCTTCTCAAACTGCTCTTTGAAATCTTTTATTCAACTCTTATCTTGTTGATTCTTCCATTTGCTTTAGTTACTCTCCATTCAAGGGCAAGTTTCAGAGTCTCTTCTGTCATCCATTTTGGTCTTCTCTTCCTTTCCTGTCTTTTTAATGACCTTTTGCTTTCTTCATGGATGATGTTCTTGATGTCATCCCACAATTCCTCTGGTTTTCAGTCATTGGTGTTCAATGCATCAAATATATTTTTTAGATGGTCTCTAAATTCAGAAAGGATATAATCAAGGTCATATTTTGGCTCTTGTGGACTTGTTTTAATTGTCTTCAGCTTCAACTTGAACTTGCATATGAGCAATTGATGGTCTGTTCCACAATCAGCTCCTTGCCTTGCTTTGGCTGAAGATAGTGAGCTTCTCCATTCTTGCCACAGATGTAGTTGATCTGATTCCTATGTACTGCATCTGGTGAAGTCCACATCTATAGCTGCTGCTTATGTTGTTGAAAAAAGGTATTTGCAATGAATAAGTCATTAGTCTAGCAAAATTCTGTCATGTGATCTCCAGCATTATTTCTATCACCAGGGCCATATTTTCCACCTGCTGGTGATTCTTCTTTGTTTCCAACTTTTGCATTCTGATCACCAGTGATAATTAACACATCTAGATTGCATGTTTGGTCAATTTCAGACTGCAAGAAGTTGATAAAAATCTTCAATTTCCTCATCTTTGGCTTTGATGGTTGGTGCATACATTTGAATAGTAGTAGTATTAACTGGTCTTCCTTATAGGCATATGAATATTATATATCATCACTAACAGAATAGATGTTGAAACATTCTTTGTGACAATGAATGCCACACCATTCCTCTTCAATTTGTCATTCCCAGCACAGTAGATCATATGATTGTCTGATTCAAAATGGCCAAAACTGGGCCATTTCAGTTCACTAATGCCTAGGATATCATTCTTTATGCACTCCATTTCATGCTTGACAACTTCCAATTTTCCTAGATTCATACTTCATACACTCCATGTCCCAATTATTAATGGATGTTTACAACTGTTTCTTCTCATTTTGAGTTGGGCCACACCAGAAAATGGAGGTCCCAAAAGCTTTACTACATCCACATCATTAAGGTCAGCTCTACCCTGAGGAGGCAGCTCTTCCCCAGTCATATTTTGAGTGTCTTCTGACTTGAAGGGTTTATCTTCTGGCACTATATTGGACAGTGTTTCAGGGCTGTTCATGAAGTTTTCCAGTACTATATCAGACAACGTTTCACTGCTATTCATAAGGTTTCCAGTTGCTAATTCTTTGAGAAGTGGAGGGCCCCTTCCTTCTCCTGAGTCTGTCTTAGTCTGGAAGCTCTGCTGAAGCCTGCCCACCATGAGTGACCCTGCTGGTATTTGAAATACTGGTGGCCTAGCCTCCAGTCTCACAGCAACATGCAAGCCACTGCAGTACAACAAAGATATATGGGAGCTCTGGTAGCATAGTGCCTAAGGCACTTGACTGCTAACCAGAAGGCTGGCGGTTCAAACCCACCAGCCACTCCTCGGAAGGA
>NW_006921641.1:7286125-7340371 GCF_000298275.1 Orycteropus afer afer | reverse complement strand
ACCCACCAGCCACTCCTTGGAAGGAAGATGGGGCAATCTACTTCCATAGTGATACTGCCTCGGAAACCCAAGGAGGGGTTGCTATGAGTCGGGTCTGACTCGACGGCACATAACAACAACAACAACATTGTCTATATTGATATATAAACCGAAGACTAAACCTGTTGTCATCAAGTCAATTCTAACTGTCCCATACATTATAGAGTAGAACTGCTCCATGGAGTTTTCTTGGTGTAATGTATGTGGAAGCAGATTGCCTGGCCTTTCTTTCATGGTGTCACTGAGTGGGTTCAAAATGACAACTTAAAGGTTAACAGTTGAGCACAAACTGTTCGGGCCATCCAAGGACCTGTGATATAGATACATAGGTATATTTATATATCTGTATCTATTTATTTATCTACCTATCATTGATTTTAAGAAATTGGCTCCTGTGGTTGTGGGGCTGGTAAGTCCCAAATCCATAGTTCAGGTCACAGGCTGAAAACTCCAGCAATCCTGTTGTAAGTTACAATCTTGTTGTTATAATTGAAAGTCAGAATTCCTTCAACTGATTGGATGAGGCTCACCCATATTATCAAGGGTAGTCACCTTTACTTAGAGTCAACTGATTATAAATATTAACCACATCCACAAAATACTTTCACAGGAACACCTACACTAGTATTGGACCAAAAACTTGGTCACCATCACCTCATTAAGTTGACACATAAAATTAACTATTACAGCATATGACCAAACAAAGCTTAGGGACAGCTGGTAGAGCCAGATGGCTGCTCAGGTCCCAGCACAGCCTAGGCTAAATTCTCTTGGTCTTTGAGGCACCTGGTGCCAAGTGATGGGTTTCAGGACTGATCCTCCTTCACTGTGCTTCCTCAAGTTTCTAAGCCTCTTGTAGGGACACATCTAGCTTGTTGCTTTCCTGAGCTGTGGCCCTTTAGGCCTTAGGAGACCAGGGAGAGGAAGTTGAGATTTCTTCCTCTTGGTGAATGTATAGTTGGGAGAGCACTGAGAAGGCAGGGTATCCCTCCTTGGTGAACAGTGGAAGGCAAGGCTGGGCTGGAGTAAGGCACCTGAATTCTGACCCTGGGTCCTTTTGTCTAGATAACCCCCCCTGGACCTCTGTTTCCACATCCATATAAGGGAAGGATTGCATAGTAATCACAAAGCACTTTTACATTGCTAATATTTTAGCAGCATGTGTTAAGTCTATTTAAACCAAAAGCAGTTGCTATGGAGTTGATTCTAATAGCAACCTCAAGTGTGTCAGAGTAGAACTGTATTCCATAGGGTTTTCAATAGCTGATTTTTCGAAAGTAGATAGCCAGGCCTTCCTTCTAAGGTGTATTTGCACTTCTAACTTTTCAGTACATAGCCAAAATGTGTTAATGGTTTGCACTACTCAGGGACCCCTAAGTCTGTTTACTGATGAGGAAACAGAAGCTCAGGGAACTTAAGGGACTCAACCCAGGTCCCACTGCTAGAGACTTTTTTTTTTAAATTGTGATTTCAGTGAAAGTTTACAGAGCAAATTGGTTTCCCATTCAGCAATTCATACACATTTTACTTTATGACATTCATTACAATACCCACAATAAATAATACTCTTCCCACTTCCTCCCTGTGTTTACTATTTCCCTTTGTCCTTGTTTCTTATCCATTCCTTCCTTCTTAGCTTTATCCCTGGGCAAATGCTGCCCTTTTGATCTTGTATGGTTGATTGTTCTAATGAGTGCATACCTTCCTGGTATTACTGTTCAACTTACAGGTCTGTCTATTGTTTGTCTGAAAGTTGAGCCACAGGGGTTGAGTTTGGTTCTCAGCTTGAAGGGTGTCTAAGGGCCATAGTCTCAGAGGTTCCACCATTCATCAACCAGCGAGCTTGGTCTTTTATATAATTTTGAGTTTTGTCCCACATTTTTCTCCCACTGTGTCTGGGACCTCCCATTGTAATCCCTTTCAGAGTAGTCAGCGGTGGTAGCCAGGCACCAACTAGTTCTTCCTGTCTCAGTGTTGTGGATCCTAGGATTCACACAGTCCATTAGTCCTTTGGATTAATTGATTCCTTGAGACTTTTATATTCTTCACTCTTCCTTGCTCTAGATGGAGAGAGACCAAGAGTTTTCACCTCAGAAGCTTTTAAGACCCTAGTCACTACTCACTATAGTAGGGTGTAGAACATTATTTTTGTGGACTATGCTATGCCAATTGACCCCTTAGTGTCCCTCAACACTACAGTCTTGACCTTCCATGCCCAGTGACTCATTACCTCAAGGTGTTTGGTTATGACTAAGAAGTTTTCACAATTTTCTCCCCTGTATGCTCTGCTATAAGGAGCTCTGGTGGCACTGTAATTAAATCATTCAGCTGGTCACCAAAAAGTCAGTGGTTTGAACCCACCAGCTGTTCCAGGGGAGAAAGATGAGGCAATCTAATCTGTTTCTGTAAAGATCCACAACCTTGGAAATCCAATGGGCAGTTTTACTCTGTCATATAGTATTGCTATGAGTTGGAATCGACTCGATGGCAGTGGGTAGTAATATGCTCTACTATATTCATGGATGTATTTACAACTCATATAAATACATATGTAAAGGTATCCTCTGTCAAACCAAGGGCACACAGGGTTTGTAGTTAAGAGGTTTCTCAACATAGAGTCCTAAACCTCCTCAGAGCTGACAAAAGCCCAACCTGGCCCCTTGGTTGTTAAGGGCATGAGGTTAAGACCTTATATACCCACTGATGCACCAGTACTGAGGCCTGTGGAAATAATATTTAACACAGACTGGCCTTTCTTGAGTCTAGAGACCCCAAAGTGTTCTTTGGGTGGGAAGAAGAGGAGCCAGGCTCACTGTGTCATAATTGCATCACCCCTTTCTTGATGGTTAATTAGCTAATTACTGTGGGAGAGGCAAGACTAGAACAGAAATGCCAACTCGACTGGAAACAACACTTAAACCATGAGTAACTCTCATTAAGTCTGATAACAAGTCTACTCTGCTGGGGGTGGGGTATGTGTATGTGTGTGGGTGAGAAGGAGCTGGGCTCCCAGGAGGCCCTATTCCCTGGGCAACTGAGCATGGCCAGGTCCTAGGGTAGGGGGAGGCAAGAGAGCAGGCTTGTACATCCTCCAGAGTGCCAGATCCTACACCCACAAAAGTTGGAGTGGAATGTTTGAGTGGCACCCAACCAAGCAAGGTGACTTTTGTAAGGTTGTGTTGCCGATGCCAAGAGAAACCAGGCCAGAGAAATAGAAAAGGAGAATTTATTTAAGAGATGCATGCATCAAAGCAAATGGGCCGACTATCCATGCTAGAGAGACCAACCAGTGATTGTCTCAGTTAGGGTCTTTTTATTCTTCTCTCTGAACTCATTTCTTTGTCTCAGGGTTTAAGACATAATAAGGTTTAGTCAGCCAAGTCCTGCAATCAGCCCGCTCCTTCCTTTCAGTCATGGTGCCCCAACAAGATAACTTTTTACAAGAGTCAGATAGTAATCATTAATTATTTTCAGAAGTCTGATAGTCTATAATTTTGGGTTTTTTTTGGTAACATTCCAGTTTGGCTGAGTGTAGATTATCACTAGGTTTGATTTTATTAACCCTTCAGCTTTCGCTTCCCACCCTTCCCCAACCTGACCTGAAGGAAGATCCTGCTGCTTCCTGCTTTTGTCTGGCAGGAGTTACTGCCCTAGAGTTCCTGGCTTCTCCTGGTTCTATGGTACTTCTTCATAACTGAAACCATCAGAGGCAAAATAATCCATCTTCAAATTTCCTTGGGAAACTGGAAGTAGGCTGATGGTCCCAAAGGGTCTGTAAGACTGAACAAGAGTGCAATCATTTTTTATGTCTTGTTTTTAAGGTCTAGTTACCTTAAAGGTAGACATGATCACATTAATGTTTTAAGACATGATGTTCTCGGTCCATCTCCTCCCCACCCCAAATCATAGAGAGGAGCCAAAGTCCTTCTCTCCCTATACCCTCCCACACACTGCTTCACTCCTCTTCCTTCTCACTGCCCTGAAGTATAGAGTGACCACATAATTTATCATACAACCCAGTCCCTTTTGGAGAGTGAAATGACGTGATGCTATTTATCATTACACTGATGCAATAGTCATAAACCGCATAAGGTCACCTTTCTTAAGGAGAGTGTCAAAACTGTTCAGCATTGCATGTAGGGTCTTTCATGACTAGCTGCTGCACACACTATGGCCTCATCTCTGGACACCCCCTACTTGCCCTCACCATGCAGGCACCAGATTTCTTTCAGTGCCTGCCTACTCTTCTCACCCCTGTACTTTTGCTTATGCTGTTCCTTCTGTCTGGACCACTTCTCCAACCCAACCCCAACCCATCCCTTTACAGCTTGCTCTAAGACATCCTTTAGTTAGCAGCTTAAGCACCACTTCTTCCAAGAAGCATTTCCCTGCCTCCTCACCATTGCAAATTGAGGTGAGATGCTCCAGTTTGGTGTGCCTATGTACTCCTGATAACCCCTTATCACTGCACTTACTACCCTCTGTCGAAGTTGTTGGTTCACTGTTTCAGGTCTCCACTGGACAGTAGCTCCAAGAGAGGGGACATGTCCATCTTCATGACACTTGTCTCCCTCATGTTGTTGCTGTTGTTAAGGGATGTTAAGTTGGTTCTGACTCATGGTGACCCTATGTACAACAGAATGAAACATTGCCTGGTCCTTATAATCATTGCTATGTTTGTACACATTGTTGCAGCCACTGTGTGTCAATGTTCTGCAATTCCCATTATTTGCAGCATTATTCATAATTTGTTCTGATCCTCATAACACATTGAATGGTTTGTATAGTCAATAACATACAGGCAAACATCTTTCTGGTATTCTCTGCTTTCAGTCAAGATCCACCTGACATCAGCTATAATAACCTTCATTCCATGTCCTTTACTGAATGTGGGCTAAATTTATAGCAGTTCCTTGTCAATATACTGCTGCAACCATTTTTGAATGATCTTCAGTAAAATGTTACTTACCTGTGATATTAATGATATTTTTCAATAATTTCTGCATTTTTTGTGGGGTGTCATTTCTTTGGAATGGGCACAAATATGGATCTCTTCCAGTTGATTAGCCATCTACCTATCTTCCAAATATCTTGGTATAAATGAGTGCTGTCACTGTTGCATCTGTTTGTTGAAACGTATCAAATGTATTCCATCAATTCCTAGAGACTTGTTTTTCACAAATGCTTCAGTGAAACTTGGACTTCTTCCTTCAATATCATCAGTTCTTGATCATGTGCTACTTCCTGAAATGGCTGAATGTGACTAGTTTTGGATTGGTGACTAGTTGTATTCCTTCTGTCTTTTTTTGATGCTTCCTGCATTGTTCAATATTTTGTCCATAGAATCCTTTGAAAACTGAGGCTTGACTTTTTTCTTCAGTTCTTTCAGCTTGAGAAATGCCAAGTGTGTTCTTCCCTTTTGGTTTTCTAATTCTAGGTCTTTGCATATTTCATTATAATACCTTGTCTTCTTCAGCAGCCCTTCAATATCTTCTGTTTAGCTCATTCACTTCATTCTTTCCTCCATTTGCTTTAGCTAGTCTACATTTAAGAGCAAGTTTCAGAGTCTCTTCTGACATCCATTTTGGTCATTTCTTTCTTTTCTGTCTTTTTAACATATGATGTCCTAGATGCCATCCCACAACTTATCTGCTCTTTGGTAATTAGTGTTCAAGGCATCAAATCTATTCCTGAGACAGTCTTTAAATTCAAATGGGACATACTCAAGGTCATACTTTGGCTCTTATGCACTTGTTTTAATTTCCCTCAGCTTCAATCTGAACTTGCATATGAGCAATTGATGGTCCTTTTCTGCAGTCATCCTGTAACCTTGTTCTGACTAATGACATTGAGCTTCTCCATCATCTCTTTCCACAGATGTAGTTGATTTGATTCTTGTGTATTGCATCCGGTGAGGTTCATGTGTATAGTCACTATTTATGTTGTTGAAAAAAACATACTTGCAGTGAATAAGTCATTGGTCTTGCAAAATTCTACCGTGTGGTCTCTGGCATTATTTCTATCACCTAGGTCATAATTTTCAATCATCAGTCTTTCTTCTTTATCTCCAATTTTCACATTCCAGTCACCAATAATTATAAATCTTGATCACATGTTTGGTTACTTTCAGACTGCAGAATGGTAAAAATCTTCAATTTCTTCATCTTTGGCATTATTAGTTGATGTGTAAATTTGAACAGTAGTTGTATTAACTGGTCATCCTTATAGGCATATTGATATTATCCTATCATTGACAACATTGTATTTCAAGATGGATCTTGAAATGTTCCTTTTGACAATGAATATGATGTCATTCCTCTTCAATTTGTCATTCCCGGCATAGTAGATTCAAAATGGCCAATATCAGTCCATTTCAACTTACTAATGGCTCTGGTAGCATAGTGGCTAAGACACTTGCCTGCTAACCAGACAGCTGGCGGTTCAAACCCACCAGCCACTCCTCGGAAGGAAGGTTGGGCAATCCTACTTCTGTAGTGATACTGCCTCAGAAACCCAAGGAGGGGTCACTATGAGTCGGGTTTGACTCGACGGCACATAACAACAACAACAACAATGGCTAGAATATTGATCTTTATGCATTGTATTTCATTTTTGATGACTTCCAGTTTTCCTAGATTTATATTTCATACATTCCACATTCCAATTATTGATGTGTGTTTTGAGCTGTTTCTTCTCATTTTGAGTCATACTTCACATGCAAATGAAGGTCCTGAAAGCTTTACTCCATCTATGTCACTGTTCTGGTTACCAAGTGCTGCTCTGACAGAAGATATACCACCAATGGGATGGCCTTAACAACAGGAGTTTATTCTCTTACAGTTCAGGAAGCTAGAAATCTGAATTCAAAGTGCCAGGCTCTAGGGGCTGGGTAAAAACCCCTTGACCTTGAGCTTCAGCTCTGCCTCTTGCTCCCACTGAAGCTAGAGGCATCTCTTTGCTCAGGCAACTACTGGCTGCTGAGGCTAATAAGCCCAAGGTCAACAAATAAGCTGATCTTTTCAGAAGTAGATTGCCAGGTCTTCCTTCCTAGTGTGTCTTAGTGTGGATACCTAGTACAGTATCCACAGTTCATTGAATGAGTGAATCACTTTATCAGAATCTGTGTTTGGAAATATAAATTCATTCTCACTGAGGCAAAATGGTTCTTATGTTTTTTCCCTTGCTTTTTCTGTGGTATTTTCCTTCAACAGGTTACAAAATTCCATCTAATCTAAGCTAAAGTGATAACGTTCTACTTGTAGAATTTCAAATGATATTAACTGGTTTGGAAATCATCCCCATATATGTGGTAGCCAATTCCACCTAAAATTGACCCTGATCTGTTTGAAGGTTGTGACAGGATTCACCCCAATATTTTTGACATTGGTGCTCAGAGTGAATATGCTCATCTTGTCAGGATATGACTCTCTAGTTCCTGAGAATCCTAGTTCCTGAGAATCACACCTGAAAAAGTTTCATTTCTAAAATATTGAATAAGAATAAGAACTACATGTTGGTGCTATTTATAATTTGCAAACTGTTTTAATGTATATTAACTTAACTGACTTTACAACATCCTGTGAAGGAAGCAAGGCAGCCCTTTTATGGATAAAGAGCCTGACACCCAGAAAGGTGAAGGGAGTTTCTTGAGGCTTCATACTTGCAAGTGGCAGAATCTGGAGGCACACCAAAGTGGTTTGGTTCCACATCTAGGGCTCTCTTCACTACACAGTCTTGTCAGCATAGTCATTGCAGCCAGCACACACTGCTCTTGATAGCAGCAGAGGGCCGGCAGAAGGATAGTGGCAATAACTTCTAGACAAAATATTGGTGATGGATCAACATGTTTTATTTTCTCTACTAGATTATAATTCCTTAAGTATAGGGAACTTATTCTTTCCACAATCACATAATTTCACATCCTTATCATAATTTCAGCAGTCTTTGAGTGGTGCAAATGATTAAGGCACCCAGCTGCTAACCAAGAGATTGGAGGCTTGAGTCCACCCAGAGATGTCTTTGAAGAAATGCCTGGTAATCTTCTGAAAAATTAGCCATTGAAAACCCTATGGAATACAGTTCTACTCTGACACACATGGAGGTGCCTTGAGTCAGGATGAATTCGAGGCAACTGGCTACTGGTACCATAGTTTCACATTCCACTAGTGTGTAAGCTCGAAGAGGGTTAGGACTTCTCTCATTCAGAGCCACATTCTTTGTACCTGCCACATGGTAAGTGCTTTATACATATTTATTTATTTATTGCTTTTTTTTTTTTTAATTGTGATTTGGGTGAAAGTTTACAGAGCAAATTCACTTTCCATACAGAGTTCACATATACTTTCTCTCATAACATTGATCACAATTTCCCACAATGCAACAGCTCCCCTCCTACTTCCTCCCAATAGTTACCTCTTCCCTGTGTCCACCCCTCCATGCACTCCTGCCCCCTGAGCTGTCTCCCTGTGCATAAGCAACCCTTCTTTCTCTCATGATTTTATACATATTTATTAAAGAAAATATTATTAAATTTATTTTTTTTGTTGTTGTTGTTGAGAACAAACACAGCAGGACATACACCAACAGTTCCTACATGTATAATTCAGTGACATTGTTTACATTCTTCAAGTTGTACAATGATTCTCACCCTCCTTTTCTGAGTTGTTCCTCCACCATTAACATTAACTCACTGACCCCTAAGGTTCCCATCTAATCTTTTGAATTGCTGTTGTCAATTTGATGGAAGGAACCAATTTTTACATTGTAGGGGGCCTATTTCAGTGCTCTGGGCATAGCAGGTGCTCAATAAATGCTTAAGAATCATCCAATGGTAAGCTCTGACTCCTTTTCCAAGAGGGTGACCCTGCAAAACAGATGTTCTGGGGAGAGGGTAGCTAATGAGACCCATCAAGGCACCTGCATTTCTGGAAGACAGCTGTACCCTCATCCATCTTCTCTTACCATTGAGAGGAAAGGCATTCATAACAGCAAATGGAATTCAAACCAAATGGCAGGAATACAAAGCCTAGGGCTCAGACATGGAAGTTTTTTAGATGCCGTTTTCCAGAGCAGGATAATTCAGTTCTAACTAATATCCCACGTCAAACTCCTTGGTTATGGGAGGGATGGTAGGTCTTTTGTAGTCTGTATTATCTAGAACCAGATATGAGAGACTAAACAAATGCTTTGAGTTGAAGAGAAAAGGCTTGTGTACTGACTCAAGTGTCTGAAGAAATGAGTCTGATCTGAGCCAGGCCTGCTGCTAACTGAACTACCCAAGACAAGTCATGTCCCCTCTGTAAGTCTCAGTGTCCCAAACTTACATCATCTTGGCCTCATCAGGAGAAGGTGCTGAGCTGGTAGCATTAGCCTGGGCACTAGCCTCCTACCCAAGGCTGATTTGGGGAAGGAGAGAAGAAAGAACAACCTGAGCTATAAACACTCACATTGAAATAGGCTTCTACAGAGAAAATCCCCATAGTGCCCATTCCTGAGGTACTACTCTTAAATATAAACTCTGGCCTAGGACATGGTGCCCCTGGGTGGAACAAATAGTGACCATGCTTAGCTGTTAACCAAGAGTTGGAGGTTAGCTTTACCCAGTGTTGCTTTGGAAGAATGGCTGGTGATATACTTCTTAAAAATCAGCCACCAAAAACACTATGGAGTGCAGTTCTACCCTAATGCACTTGGGGTCACTATGAGTTAGAATCAACTTGACAGCAACAAGCTTTTCCTTTTTTTTTTTTTTTTGGCACCTAGTTTTTTGTTTTCTTTGCCTAGGACATAGGGCAAATGTGGACCTGGTGGCAGCCAGCAAGTCTTCCTCTTGCTGCTTGTGATCATCTGTTGGCAGGACAGGCAGTCTTGGCCCCCATTCTAGGGAAGCAGCCAGCTCACTCAAGTAGATCTGAGCCTGAGCCAGGCACTAGGAAATCTAGATTCTCATCTGCTTCCACAGGTGACTCATGGCCTAATCTGTCATTTGGACTCAGATGTGGGTGAAGTAGACCTTGGAAACTATCCAGGGTCAGGAGTTGGTAAATTATGATCCAGGTGGGAACTAGGTGGCATGAGCACACCTAGTAAGGGGGATACCTGATAGAAAGACTATATTAGGGGAGTAAAGCAGGTTTACCAAGAGGGAGGTCTAGCATAGGAGATGAAAGAGAAGATGAGATTACTGAAAATTTCAGGAAGTGACACCACCCGACCCCTTTCCCCTCTGTCCTGGCATCTTGTTGGAGATTTGGGCTCAGCTGGTTCATAAAATGCTTAAAGTTTAGGGAACCTTGAGCAGCATCTAATCCAACAATTTCTTTTACTAAATAGTGGAAAATGAGCAACACCCCCAACACACACCCAAAAAAAAAATTAATAAATAAACAAAAAGTGAAATGACTTCTCAAGGACTTGCTGCTAGTCAGAGTCAGAGCTATGAAGAGAACTAGATCTCAGGCTTATAGTCAGAATTCCTTCCTCCACCTGACTCAGACCTGATAGGAAGTTGTGTAGCTAATGCCAAATGGAGCTGGAGGGCAGCCAAGTCTAGAAGGACAAGGAAAAGCATGTCAGAAGGGTATCAGATGAAGTCATAAGCATAAACGTCAGCATCTTGGAAAATGGCAAAAGATGGAATGAGACTTGGATTGGACAAGGAAGGACAATCTTCAGGAGTGATGGGCATTGAGGACAACAGAAATAATTTGTTCAGATTCCTGTGATAGTCTTCATCATGATATGGTATGAACCTCTGCTAATACAATTGTTACTCTCACTAGTCTGTGAGTTCTTTGAGGGCACGATCTATGTATTATTTATCTTTAGATCCATGGTACAATACCTGACTCAATAATGGCTGGTAAAATAAAAAATGAGTGAATGAATGCATGTCATCAGAGTAATGCGGCAGGGCCACTGGAGTTCCATCCTTGGCTCTGCCACTTGCTAAACCTAGGGCATGGAACTTAAAAATGGGAGTGATGACAGTACTCACTTTACAAGGCTGTGTGAGGATTAACTGAGATCAGGCTTCTGAAGTGCTCAATAAATATTAGCTATTTTTATGATGGCTATTTTTAGGAAGCAGATGCAAGGGGGAAGTTAAATTAGGTGTGCCTAGAGAATGGCATGCAATTCAGTGAGAAGGTTAGGCTTGGGCACATTGTGAGCCTGGTCTAGCTTGGCTTGGTTTCCCTCATCCACACTTTCCCCTGTTCCCCTCACCACCACCACCATAATTTCTGGAATCTACCTAGTCTTTCTTGTTGTTGTTCTCAGGATCGGGGCAACTTTTGCCCATCTCCAGTCTACTCTGGCATATAAGCCCTTGCTTTAGAGGGGAAATTGGGTGACATAGGCTATAAACAACTCTGCTTTTATGATTCTGTAAATGGTGGCATCTCAGACTCCCTGGCACCTGGAAAGAACAGGTAATTTGGAGCCTTGGCCTTCTTGAGTCAGCACACTATGGTGCAGGTCAGCCACCATGTGTACCAACTCCTTAGAGCCATCTTGAACAAGGTAATAGGAGGGGCCAGTCAAGACCAATCTCCCATCTCTGTCCACCTCTCCTCCTAAGCTAGACACAGTAAGAGAAGATAACATGAAGGCATGTAGGTAGGGACCACTCTCATGCAAAGTACCTGCCCAAGGCAAAGGGCCAGCCTAGCTAGCTTCAACTTAGAGTAGGGAAGAATTAATATTTAACAGACACCTTCCATTTGACAGGTCCCCCTCACCCCAGTGCTGGCACTTTGCATAAACCAAGGTCAGGAAGTATCCTGGTATTTGTGACACTTCTTTGGACTTTTCCCTGGCCCATATTTTGATCTGCTTGGCAAGGCTGATCTCCCTCCTGCAGGAGCCAAATTGTTTGTCCAAGCAGCAGAATCATGGGACCTTGAATCTGGCCTAGACTGTGCACTCAGAGCTTCTTCTCTCATCAGTGATAGAAGAAGGTTGAATAGGACTATCTCCATGACCTCTCATAGCCCTCACAGTATACAGCTCCCCTATGGCCCTGGTCAGATATCTGCCTCCACTCCTGTTCTGCCCATTTTTCCAGGTTACTCTGTTCTGGGTCCAAAACTCTAGTTTTAAGGACCCTAGATGCCATGTCTGGCTGTGGATGTCATCCTGAATCATACTCTGAGTCACACCCTCAGGCTTCCTGGTCTCAGTCAGGCAGCACCACAACTCTGCGTTCTCTCTGGCTGAAACCCCAGCCAAGGCTTCACCTTCACAATCTGATTTCCTGGTTTGAGTCTTGCTCTATCCCTTGCCCTACACAGCACAGCAAGTGCCCACACCAAGCTCTTTTCTATCATACTTACCAGGGTGATCAGACTAATTTAATACTGATATCGTCCTTTGGAATAACTGACTACAGTATTTCTCCCCTGGTGACCTATAGGTGATCATGGGAAATTGAGAAACTTGAGGGCTGAGTGAGTCAGATTAAATGATAAATAGCAAAAGGAATGGTTAACAAAGACTTATATTTAAAAGGAGACATAGCATATGAAAATGACTCAAGGCTGTCAATAATAAAGAGACACAGAAGCATTTTGATTCTTTATCCACTCAACAAACAATTAGAGATTGCTGTGCCCTGGTGGTGTATACCTAAGGCATTTGCCTGCTAACCAGAAGGCTGGCGGTTCAAAGCCACCAGCCACTCCTCAGAATGAAGGTTGGGCAATCTACTTCCATAGTGATACTGCCTCGGAAACCCAAGGAGGGATCACTATGAGTCAGATCCAACTCGATGGTGGTGAGTTTGAGTTGAGTATTTAAAGTGCTGAAAGCAAAGAGGAATTGAAGCACTAACTGATGAAGACCAAAGAGTACAACCTTCAGTATGAATTATACCCCAACATAAACAAAAATCCTCACAAATGGACCGACCCATAAGCACCACCGTGATGAATGGAGAAAAGATTGAAGTTGTCAAGGATTTTATTTTATGTAGATCTATAATCAATACCCATAGAAGCAGCAGTCAAGGAATCGAATGATGTGGTGCATTGGGCAAATCTGCTGCAACTGACCTCTTTAAAGTGTTAAAAAGCAAATGTGTCTCTTTGAGGATTAATGTGCACCTAATCCAAGCCATGCATTTTCAATAGCTTCATATGCATGCAAAAGCTGGGCAATGAATAAAGAAGTCTCAAGAAGAATTGATGCCTTTGAATTATGATGTTGCCAAAGATTATTGAATATATCATGGACTGCCAGAAGAATGAACAAATCTGTCTTGGAAGAAGTACAGCCAAAACACTCCTTCAAAGCAAGGATGGAGAGGCTTCCTCTCATGTGCTTTGGACATGTTGTCAGGAGGGATTGGTCCCCAGAGAAGGACATCATGCTTGGTAAAGTAGAGTGTCAGCAAAAAAGAGGAAGCCTCTCAATGAGATGGACTGACACAGTGGCCATAACAATGGACTCAAGCATAGCAACAATTGTGAGGGTGATACAGGACTGGGCAGTGTTTTGTTCTGTTGCATAGAGAATCACTATGAGTTGAAACCAACTCAATGGCACCTAACAACAACATATTCAAATGCTTGGTAGGCTTTGCAGGAGGCAAAAAGATAAATAAGACACAGGCTTTGATCTAAAAAACCTTATATGCTAGGAATTTAAGATACCCCCTGACTGCCATCAAATTGATTCTAACTCATGGTGACCCTATAGGATGAAGCAGAACATTTCCGTAGGGTTTTCAAGGCTGTAAATCTTTATGGAAGCAGACTGCGTCGTCTGGTGATGAGTTCAAACCATCGATGTTTTGGTTAGCAGCTGGATGTTTAACCATTGTGCCACCAGAGCTCCTATGGAATTTAAGAAAAAGCATATTTTAATTATAATATGAGGCCAAATATAAGTTTCATAAGAGAAGCCAGAAGACGTAAAGAGTACACCAAATTAGAGTATCTGGGACTTTACAGAATGGGCAAAATTTACACATGTAGCTTCATTGTTGATGATAGGAATAATTTAAGCAAAACCAAAGAAGTGGGGCACAATGGATAAATGCAAGGAAAGCATATAATTTCTTTTGGGCCAGCATAGGGATATAAAAGAAAATCACCAGGCAGAAAATAAGAATGATGTATTACATCTAAATCATGAAAATCATGGAGTTTTATTATTATTATTATTATAGTTTAAATCATGTTGTTGTTGTTGTTGTTGTTGTTATAATGTGCCATCGAGTCGGACCTGACTCATAGCGACCCCTCCTTGGTTTTCGGGGTCAGTATCACTATGGAAGTAGATTGCCCCATCTTCCTTCTGAGGAGTGACTGGTGGGTTTGAACCGCCAGCCTTCTGGTTAGCAGTCAAGTGCCTTAGGCATTATGCTACTAGAGCTCATGGAGGGCCTTAAATGCCTGACTGTAGATTTTTAGATTTTCCCCAGCACCTAATGGGAAAGCTGTTGAGCATTTCAGAGCAGGGATGTAAGCTAGTCAAAATTCTGTTTTAGAAAGATGATTTGGGAGATGTGTTGAGGATGGAATTGGCATGGAGAGATGAAGGAGCAAGGGAATTAAGAACAGTAATGAGAGCCACCAGTTACGTGGCGCAAATTAGGAGAGAAGGGAGGAAAATTTTTCCCAGAAGACCTTCCTTGATATTTTATTGGCTAGAACCAGGCCACATGGTCATCTCTGGCTACAAAGGAGGCTGAGAGAGTAAGCATCTGTATTTTCTGCTTCTATAGTGGTAAGTAGGTTCTGCTTGTAGGGAGACAGTGTTGGGGAATGGCTGTAGGCTGTGCAGTCAGCAGTGTCCAGTCACCAACAGAAAAAGAAACAGCCTTGAGAAGTGGCCATCTAGAGGTAACAATTTTTACCTCCTTGTCCAGAGCAAAGAAGAATGAAGAAAACCAAAAATGCATGGAAACAATTAGTCCAAGGGACTGGTACACCATGTGATCCTCAGCCTATACAACTATGAGACCAGAAAAACTAGATGGTGCCTGGCTACCACTATCAACCACTCAGAGGGGGATCTATGTAGGAGATCCTGGCTAGAGTGGGAGAACAATGTGGAACAAAACTCAAAATCATTTAAAAAAAAGAAAAGAAAAGAAAAAGGACCAGGCTTACTGGTCTGATAGAGCCTGGTGAAACCCCTGAGACTATAGCCCCTAACTGCTGTTCAGGTCTGGAACTGAAGCCACTCCTGTGGCTTCCAACCAAACAAAAGACAGGTATATGAGCTGAACATTTACATTAGGTTGACTGCCAACAAGAAGGCTGACAGTTCAAACCCACCAGTCACTCCTCAGAAGGAAGGTTGGGCAATCTACTTCCATAGTGATACTACCTCGGAAAAGGAGGGTTCGCTATGAGTCAAGGACAACTCAATGGCACATAACGACAACACAACAAATACCCTCCTTGGCGAGATCAATCATGGGAGAATAGAAGGGCTGTGTATGCACAGGAAGACAACTCAGGAGGCAGGAGTGCATGGGAGGGAAGGACACAGGGAAGAGCTGGCTTTGAGGAGGAAGTGGAAGAAGAGCTGTTGCATTATGGGAGATTGCAGTCAATGTCATAATACAAAGTGTATGTGAACTGCTGTATGGAAGATGATTTTGCTCTGTCAACTTTCACCTAAATCACAATAAAATAGAAAAAGAAAAAAAGAAACAGCCTTGAGAGATGAAGACCTTAACCGGGCCTAGGGTAGTGAAGAAGAAAAGAGGGCAGGGAACTCAAGAGATATTGTGAAGGTAAATTTGGGAGGATGTGGCAACTGATAAGCAAAAGGGATTGGGAAAAGGAAGGAGCCACAGACCACCCTGGGCTTCAGGCCCGGGTGACTAGGACAGCAATGATGCATGAGCAGAAATGGGGACGTCAACAGGGGAAGGGGATTGTGGGAGACAATGAAGTGACGAACTTTTGGGGGAGATGTTGAATTTGAGGTGCCATGGAACATTCAGATGGAACTATTCAGGTTAGAAAGATGGAGCTTAGAGAGGCTTGGGAGAAAGTCCTTCTGTCACAATCTATCTATTTAGGTACTAAAAGGTTACAAAGAGTGGCTGAATGGAGGAACAAGAGAGTGGTGAGTAGGAAATGCCATGGGTTCATAAGAGAAAATCTAGGAAGAGGTCATGTCAAATGGAAAATGGTATGCATGAAGCCAGCAAATGGACACAGAGAACTGATCCTCGGTTGCTGGAGAACCAAAAAAACCAAACGCACTGCTGTTGAGTTGGATCCAACTCATAGAGACCCGTCCTTGGGTTTCTGAGGTGGTATCACTATGGACATAGATTGCCCGATCTTCCTTCTGAGGAGTGGCTGTTGGGTTTGAACCGCCAGGCTTCTGGTTAGCAGTCAAATGCCTTAGGCACTATGCCACTGGAGCTCCTAGTTGTTGGAAAGATGTAACTTATTGCAGATATTAAGACAAATTGAATGATGATATTTGGTCAAGGTGGTAGGGGAAAGGTTGCTGTTAGAGAGCTTTAAACACAGAATGAGGAGCTTGGATTTTTTAAAATTGGTGAGAGAAAGCCATTGACTGTTCTTGAACTACAGAGGATGACAAAGCAATGTCTGAGAAAAATCAATCTTATGAGTATTCCCAGGGACTATTCCTAAATATAGGAATCCTGGAAGCATAGTGGTTAAGTACTTGCTGCTAACTGAATGGTTGACATTTCAAACCCACCATCTGCTTCCTTAATGATCAACAGTTTTGAAAACCCTACTGTATCCTATAGGATTGCTATGAATTGGAATCAATTCGATGCCAATGCATTTGGTTTGGTTTTGGTATTGCCTAATATAAGGAGCTCCTCATTTTGGAGAAATAGAATCCTCTTACATTATGTTAATCTTCACAGTTTAAAAATATTTTCATATCTACTGTTATCACCCTTATGAGAAGAGTTAGGATGATTAATCCCCATTGCAGGCAAGGAAACTGAGATTCAAAGAAGTTAAAAATAACTTCCTTAATAAGCACATGAAAAGATGCTCAACATCATTAATCATTAGTGAAATGCAAATTATAACCGCAATGAAATACCACTGCACTCCATTATAATGGCTAAAATTTAGAAGACTGGCAATACCAGGTGGTGGTGGAACAATGGGAGCTTTCATATAATGATGATTAGAATGTGAAATGGTACAACCACTTTGGAGAAGCTTTGCAAGTTTTTATAAAGTTAAACGTACTGTCACTTTATGACTCAGGAATTCTACTCCTAGATATTTACCTAAGAGAAATGTTGTTGTTGTTGTTATTTGCTATCAAGTCAGACCTGACTCATAGCGACCCCTCCTTGGGTTTCTGAGGCAGTATCATTATGAAAGTAGATTGCCCAACCTTCCTTCCAAGGAGAAATGGAAACACTTCTACACAGAGATGTATATACTTATGCTCATTTTTTCATTTATTCATATGATTTTTATTCATAATAGTCCCAAATTGAAAAAAATAATCCAACTGTCTATCAATAATTGAACTGATAGATTATGTAGCATATCCAAGAAGCTCTGGTGGTGCAGTGATTAAGGCATTTGGCTGCTAATCAAAAGGTCAGCAGTTGGAACCCACTAGCTGTTCTGTGGAAGAAGTGGGAGAAAGATGAGGCAGTTTGCTTCCATAAAGATTTACAACCTTGCAAACCCTATGAGGGCAGTTCTACTTTGTCCTAAAGGGTCTATATGAGTCAGAATTAACTTGATGGCAGTGGGTTTATGTAGCATATCCATACAATGGAATACTACTCAATAAACAGGAATGAACTATAGAAACATGCAACTACGTGGATGAAACTCAAAAATATGTTGACAGAAATAAGCCAGTCATGAAAGAGTACATACTGTATGATTCCAAGTACATGAAATTCTAGAATAGGCAAAACTAATTTATAATGAAAAAAAGCAGGTCAGTGGTTTCCTGGGGCCCTGGGGGAAGGGGCCTTTGAGGGTAATAGAAGTGCTCTTGAGGTAGTGGCACTTGCAAGGGTGCATACATTTGTCAAAGCTCATTGAATACTAGAATGGGTGCATGTTTTATATGTAAGTTCTAACACAATAAAGTTGATTTAAAAAGAAAAAGAAAAGCAACTCCCTTGCACTTACCGAGCTAGTGAGTGGAAGAGCTAGGACTAAACCACCACCCAGTGTTTCTGCTACTCCAGGTGGGCAGGGTGGGCTTTGGAGAGGAGACTGTGGGGTGCTGTGGCTTTGTGTGCATCAGTTTTGGTGGGCTGGTTGGGGTGAGTAAAGGGAAAGATGGGTGGGGCCCAGAACAAAGACCCCAGGGGATAGCAGAGTCAGTCAAGGGGAACAGAAACAGAAACTGGCCAGAGTAACAGCTGCTGAGCAGCAAGTGGGCAAGGGCAAAGTGAGCAAGGAGAGAGGGAAGTGGGAGGGACATAGGGCCTGCTGGGTGCAGTGGGCCCAGACAGTGGCAAAAGCAGCGAGCTGTGGAAAGCTGCGGCAGGTGGGTGATGAGCCGAGTGTTCCTGCCAGGAAGGCTGCTTGGGCTCAGAGAGGCCAAGGAGCTCCACAGAGGGGGTTGGATTTCACAGGGCACCTCAAACAGAGGCAACAGCTTCTCTTTCAGGAGATTGATTCAAAGTGCTGTCTGGTGTCCACTAAGAGGGAATACCAAGGTCACTGTGAACTGGATTTGTATAACAAGGGCAAGGAGAGAAGCATGGTTTTCACCAAGAGACACTACCTCTCTGGCAGGACCCAAGTCCTGGATCAAGTAGGCTCACTTGATTTCATTGCGTTCCTGGAAGTGCCTGTGGGACAAGCATCAGAGGTACTCTGGGTGTGCTATTTGGATCACCTGGAAGGACAGCTAGTATAGAGTGTCTTCATCTCCTCTCATAAAAGGGGCCTACACTGGAATACATTGTCATAAGAGCTAAGCTTTTAAAAAGCTTTTTAAAGAACATAATGGCTTTAAGCTTTCAAGCAGCCATTTAGAGACAATGATGGGTCTCCTTGTCCAGAGCAAAGAAGAATGAAGAAAAGCAAAGATGCATGGAAACAATTAGTCAAAAGTACTAGTAGACAATGTGATTCTCAGCCTATATGACTATGAGACCAGAATAACAAGATGGTGCGTGGCTACCACTGTCAACCACTCAGAGGGGATCGGTGCCGGAGATCCTAGATAGAGTGGGAGAACAATGTGGAACAAAACTGAAAATCATTAAAAAAAAAAAAAAAAAAGACCAAGTTTGCTGGTCTGATAGAGCCTGGTGAGACCTCTGAGTCTATGGCTCCTAGCCATCCTTCAGGTCTGGAATTGAACTCACTCCTGTGGCTTCCAGCCAAACAATAGGCAGGAATATGGGGTGAACATTTACATCAGGTAGATATACTCCTTGGAGCAATCAATCCTGGGAGAACAGAAGGGCAGTGTTTGCACAGGGATACAGCTGGGTAGGGGGCAGTGCATGGAAGGGAAGGACACAGGGAAGAGGTAACTACAGGGAGGAAGTAGGAAGACAGCTGTTAGACTGTGGGGAATTGCAGTCAATGTCATGAAACAAAATATGTATGAACTGCTGTATGGAAAATGAATTTGCCCTCTAAACTTTCAAGCAAATCACAATAAAATTTTTTTTTTTTAAATGAGCTTTGCATTTTTTTGTAATTCTATCATAATTGTTACAGAGGAATCAGTGTATCCTGCCTTGGTTAATATACCTAAAAAACAAACCAAACTTTTGCTGTTGACTTGATTCCTACTCATAGGGACTCTTATCAGACAGAGTAGAACTGCCCCATAAACAAAGTTGTGATCTTTACAGCAGCAGACTGCCACATCTTTCTCTTGTGGAATGGCTGGTGGCTTCAAACTGCTGACCTTTCAGCTAGCAGGTGAGAGCTTATGTATTGCACTGCCAGCCAAACCAAACCAACCAAACTCACTGCCGTGGAGTTGGACCCAACTCATAGCGACCCCTCCTTGGGTTTCCAAGGTAGTATCACTACAGAAGTAGATTGTCCAACTTTCCTTCCAGGGAGTGACTGGTGGGTTTGAACCACCAGCCTTCTGGTTAGCAGTCAAATGCCTTAGGCACTATGCTACCAGAGCTCCTAGGGCTCCTTCAATTAACAGACAGGCAGACTTTTTTCCAATGAAATGTGGTTTAATAATCCAAACCTTATTAAATTTGCTGTCAAGGCTATGCTCCTTCAGGGGAAGGTAAAGCAGAGTGCAGCTGTCTAGTGACACATTTATTTGGATTGTTCTTTTTTCACACATATATACTAGCAAGTGGCTTGACCTCTCTGGGTCTCAGTTTCTGTAACATGAGGATACTGGATATATTGAATCCTAGGTGACCTGAAAGGCTCTCTGCTCTGATACAATCTTCATTCCAGCCATTCAGATGTTTGGTGCTGTGATTACATCAGAAAATGTGCTGGTGATCTGGTGACCTCCTTGGCTGGTTATCATGCTCTCACTAGGCACCAATAGCGTGCAGTTCAACATATTATAGATGTCATGGGGAGAAGCATTAATAGTATGATTCCTTTCCTTGAGGGTCTTATGATCAAGTTAAGACAGGACATTCTTAGACAAATATTTGAAAATAATTATAAGGGAGAAAAGTGTGTATTAATGACTCTATCTTTGACATAGATCTTTGCCACCTCACTTAAAAGTGAGGAGTACCGTTATTATTAAAAAGCTGAAGACTGTGAAATTAGGTTATTGTATAATTATATCTGGGATTTTAACATTTAAGCAGATGAGTGACTTTGCATATAATACAGGAACACTGACCCTAGATAGGGCCTTCTAAAGGCTTGATATAGCAAGGCATTAATTTTTTACTTCATTATCCTTCAAAGAAGGAGCTCTGGTAGCTTAGTGCCTAAGGCACTTGACTGCTAACCGGAAGGCTGGCGGTTCAAACCCACCAGCCACTCCTCGGAAGGAAGATGGGGCAATCTACTTCCGTAGTGATACTGCCTTGGAAGCCCAAGGAGGGGTCGCTATGAGTCGGGTCCGACTCGATGGCACATAACAACAACAACAACATCCTTAAAAGAAGAAGCGCTGGTGGTACAGTGGTTATAGCATTTGGCTGCTAACCAAAAAGTCAACGATTGAACCCACCAGCTGTTCTATGGGAGAAAGATGAAGCAGTCTGCTTCCTTTAATATTTACAGCCTTGGAAACCCTCTGGGGTCAGTTTTACTCAGTCTTATGAAGATGTTGGAACTAACTCAACGGCATTGGATTTGGTTTTGTTTGTTTTATCCTTAGAAGAATTAATGATACAGCTGACCATGATTGCATTAAAAGGCAAAGTTTAGAGGAATAAACACCTAAATACAAGTGTCACCTTGGTCACCATACATAGCTGTCATCAGTTTATCTAAAGGTTCATGTTATTTCCAAGCTTGGCTATACCTTCCCCTATAAATCACCCACTTGCTGCCTTCAGAAGCTCTGGCTCTTCTCCAGGCTCAGGGCTCTGCCTGGGGTTGGAGGATACTCACAGCCTCTTGGACTCAGAGCCAGGGACTGACTGTAAGTCCCATCAAGAAGGCCATTTCCATGTTTGCTCTTAGCTAATGGGGGAAAAGCCCTTGATTAATTCATTCAGAGTTATTGGCTCTCAGCAACTTCTTCCATGGACAGAGCCGAAGCTGGTAAGAGGGAAAGTTACTGAGAAGCTGATGCCATGGAGTCCTGTTTTCAGCCATTACTTCTGTCCCCTGACTGTTCTATTTTATTGTGTCAAATAATTCAAGTAACCACCACTTTTACAACATGCAGTTAACAAAATTCTCAGCTTCCACCAGAAACAACTGTCATATGAGCTGACACAGAAATGAAAAAACTGATTTAAAGGTCAATATATGGAGGAGATGTATATTGGTCCACACCCAAAATTGTATGTTTAATTGATTTGTTATGCTTTTAAATTTCATCTCCATATTTTTCTCCTTACAAAAATGCCATGGAAACATATGTACCTGATTTATTATTTAAATCAATGAAATACAAACTACATTTGTTTAAAATTATGATTTAGTTAACTTTATTTTCATTTCTCATTTGATTTCTTATTACACTCAGCACTGAAAAATCTACACTTTCTCATCATGTATAGTTTTCCTCTATAATAATTTAAAATTTCTTTTTCAAAGAAAGGGCTAAAAGAAACTTTTGAGAGAATTGAGCAAAAATGAGACTGATTTTTAAAGAAATAATATATTTTTCTTTGAAGATTTTAAAAATTAAGTATGTACTCATTCTAAGAAAAAGACACACATGCACACACACATGACACATACAGTTTCTCATTCCTGGCTACACAGTTCCTGGGAGGCTTTAAAACATCCTGAAGCCTAGACCCCTCCCCCAGGGATTCTGATTTAATTGGTTTGCATTGGGGCCTAGGCCTCAATAGTAACTGAAAAGCTTCCCAGGAGATTTAAATGTTCAGCCAGGGCTGAGAACCACTGATCTACAGAAAGATGTAAAGAAGAAAATCACCCTTGTCTGGAGATGACTACTTTAGATTTTAAGTGAAGTCAGGCAGAGGAGACATTAGTGTGGACAATGGGGACCAAGTCAAGGAGTGAGGACATTTGGAGGGCATGCCTATCAAGGAGAATCAACTTGAATGTTTCAGTTTCCCAGTTCAATCCTTTGGGAATCAGGTTCCTAAGATGTGTGCCCGCCTGTACTTATAGGAGTCCCCCAAACCAAAACCAAACCCACTGTTATCAAGTCAATTACAACTCATAGCAACCCCCATTGGGTTTCCAAGGCAGTAAATCTTTACGGAAGTAGATTGCCCAGTCTTGCTTCCACAGAGTGGCTGGTGGGTTTGAACCACCAACCTTCTGGTTAACAGTCAAATACCTTAGTTACTGTGCTACTAGAGCTCCTTCATAGGAGCCCCGAGAAGCCTAAAAGGCAAACATCTAGGCAGCATTTAGAGTCTGTAAGACAAGACTCCAGGATAATCCAAATGGAGGATATGAGAATAGAGAATGGTGATGGAGGGATTCAGAAAAAGAGAGCTGGGACAGGGACAGAATTCCACATTGATTCCAGATTACTGGTGCATCTTCCTCAGTTCACCCAGTCACCAGCAAAGACCACTTAGCTGAACCCAGAACTTCTCCTGAAGTGAGAACCTGGTTTAATGAAAAGCATAGATAAGGGTTGGAATCAGAGGTTCCAACCAGTTCATTCCAGCTTAATGCCCTGCTGAGAATGTACATTTCTATCCCAGATAAACTGAATCAGAATCCATATCTTAACAAAATCCCCAGGTGATTCTTCTGATCTTATACATATGTAAGAATCACTTGGGGATTGAGTCAAACTGTAAATTCTGATTTAATATATTTGAGGTGGAAATGCACATTCTCAGAAGGTTGTCCACCTGGAATGAACAAAAGCCTGCTTGGAATCATACAGTGGTCTGGTAACAGGAGGAAGAGTAGTTAACCATCAGAGGAGAAAGGAGGAGGGAATTTGAGATGTATTACAGGAACACAGGAATCCAAGCAAACCCTTGTGCCCCTATATTTCTCCTACTGGCTGGAGTTAGCCATTTGCTGAGGAATATTGGCCCCCTCAACTTTTGTCACTGAGTGTGATGGTCTGGATATGTTGGAGTGCTAACAATCGCCACGAACTTCATCTTGGAGATGGATGAAGAGGGATATATATATATATATATATATATATATATATATATATATTTTTTTTTTTTTTTTTGGTCATTTAACACATTTACCACACAACCAAAATTTCCTTTAAATATTTTTAGGCTTTCTCGCATGGTTTCTTGTCAATTCTCATTATGTTCCTGCAATGTAGTGAGTTACTTTAATATGGTTCTTCCAGCCATGGTTCTTTATGACTCCAACAAAAATAATTGGGTGGGACAATGCAAATAAGGTGCTTGTGGCCCACCAAGAGGATTGGACAGCCTGCTAATAATGCAAATAAAGTGCATAAAACCCTTATGGGGGTCTGCCTGCCTGCCTTCACTGGCATGGAGTTGGATCCCATTCATACTGACCCTTCCTTGGGTTTCTGAGGCAATATCACTACAGAAGTAGATTGTACAACCTTTTTTCCAAGGAGTGACTGGTGGGTTTGAACTGACAGCTTTCTGGTTAGCAGTCAAATGCCTTAGGCACTATGCTACCGGGGTTAGGGCCATGCAAATAAAGACTGTGGAACGCTAACAAGGGGATTGGTCAGTTTTGCCATCCTGTTAGGCTATAAAAGAGCCAATCCCAGAAGCAGAGGGGGGACCTCACTATCACCAACAAGAGTTAGAAACAAAGCACATCTTTTGGGCCTTGGGTCCCTGCACTGAGAACCTCCTAGACTCAAGAAACAGGCAGAGCTTTAACATCAGAGAAAGTATGAAAAGGTGAAAATCAGTGACAAGCACTGCAGAGAAATGGCAGCAGCACAACCAGGAGACTGGCAAGAGATGTCACAGTGGGCTTTCCAGCCCAGAGTGAGGTGGCGGCAGTGGGTGCACTGACCCCTAGAGCAAACAAGCTCTTCAGACTTCAGGTTTATTGGTGGAGTGGGGTCCAGGCACTACCGGCAAAGTTAAGAGCTTTGCAACACTTGCCTGAACAGGACAGAGGCCAGGCCCTGGGGCCAAGGGCCAAGGTGCTGCAGAGCCGAGAGGCTTGCCTATGGACATGGCATAGAGGAAGCTGTCCTGACTGACACCTTGAGTCATTCCTGACCCCAAATTGTAACCTGTTACTTCCCTAATAAATCTCATAATCATGAGTATTATCTGTGTGTTCTGTGTGGCCATTGCAATGACTTTTTGAACCCAGAGTAGAGAGTGCCATAGGAGAGATGGTGGGTGTCAGAATTGGTAAAGAAGTTGGAGAGAGGAGGTATATCTAACCTCCATCTCATAGGAATCAGCTTTGGACTGATGCTGATCTTTATTCTCTCTCCTTGCCCTGAAGTTAGACCAGTCCTGACACCTCCATGCTGTTTTTACAGTTTACCAGTAATTCATCTTGGGCCCTCAACTTGTAAGCCTAATTCAACCATGTAGTTAGCAAGCTCTACCCATTATTGAAAGCAATTCAGTGATGACATATTGTAATTGAACATGCCATGAATCACACCCACACACATACCAACATCAATATATCAAAGTATTTGCCCCATAAAGCGTGTTTCTTTCTAGGCAGAATGTGACATTATTGGTGCCCATTTGGTCATCATTCTCCACACTTCCTAGCCAAAAGAAATGTTTAAGTTGCTGGTTCTCAATCTTTCTTAAATTTATTATTATCATCCCCCAATTAAAAAAAAAAATTTAAGTTGCTCTCAGAGGTCTGATATTCACACTGTTCTCCATCCAAGGACTGGCAAAACATCTGGTGTGTGTGAAAACGGGGATGCAGAGGAAGGCAATGATGCCCTCCAAATAAAACATAAGGGAGAAAATGGCTTAGAGAACCTTCCAACTCTCTTTGCAAGAAATACTTAATAGTCTCCTCCACTGTATATTTTGAGCCATTTGTTGTCTTTTCTAAATAAAGTGGTGCCCTGAACAATTTCCTAACTGTCACATAACTTGTTGAGGCTTTGTTTATCCTCAATTATATACAATCAAATAAAATCTATTTGAAGATACAAAAAAAAAAAAAAATGCTGGCAAGTTGATTGAGACTCATGATGAGCCCATGGGTGCCTAAGTAGAACTGTGCTCAATAGGATTTCCAATGGCTGATTTTTCTGAAGTCAATCACCAGGCCTCTGAATGTATTTGAACTATGAACCATTCAATTCACAGCCAGGAACATTAACCATTTGTACCACTCAGAGACTCCATCACCCCCTGAAGACCCTTTGTAGCAACTTTGCTTCCTAATTACTTTCTCCCATAAAAATTTAATATCACAAATATATTGCATATCTGTTTATGTGCTATATGTATATCTGTGCATTATACATGAAAATAATAAGTTTTTTTCATCCCTAAGAATCAATTTTCATGCCCTTGAGGGTGATTATCATGCCCACTGAGAATGCATGGTGTAAGTCCAGCAAAGCAATTGTCTTTGCCAATGAACAATCTGGAGATGGACATGTGATTCATCCAGTTCTGGCCATTGAATCATGAAGAAATCCTATTGAGAAAGACTTTCCTCCTTAATCAAGAGAGATATAAAGGGAAATCCTCTTTGGTTTCTGCCCACTTCCTACTTATACGATCTCTCATGTTAGAATTTGCTATTTGGAATGATGGTAGCCATCTTGTGACCATGAAAGTGGCACAAGGAAGGAGAGAAAAAGCCCAGGCCTGCTGAAATCATTGGGCCACTGAAAAATTGTAATCACCACCTGCTTCTATATTTCTTATTTAGATAATACATGTCTGTAATGTTTGGGCCATACCAGTAGGATAGTCTGTGACTTACTTCTCAAACCTCCTAACTGATAAACTGGGGTTTCAGCTGCTGAGAAAGATTTTACTCCCAATTGTACATTTTATGGAGGCACACTAGAGCAAGAAGTGCAGAGCAAGTTCAGATTGGCAGAATGGAAGGGGTCACAGCATTTGGACATTAATAAAGGGATGTGGTTTAGGCACCACAGAAGACAAGCACCAAGGGAGGCATGCTACAAATTTGGCTATCTGAGCTACATTCAAAGTCTCCTTCAAGCAAAGGTCCCACGGTTTAAATGTTAGAATGTATCTGAAGCCTTGTTTTATATAAAACAAATGAAGGAACAGGGTAGTTGCTTTCAAGTTTAGAGTGCTTTTCTGAGAGTGTTATGGTATAATAATGACCCCTAAAAGATGCTCACATCCTAATGCTCGAAAACTGAATATGCTACCTTACTTTGCTGAAGTGTTTAAGGCAAATGATCCTGAGATGGGGAGGTTATGCTAGATTATCTGGGTGGGTTAATGTAGTCACAAGAATCTTTATAAGAGAGCAGGAGAGTCAGAGTCAGAGAAGGAAATGCGTTGACATAACCAAAAGTTGGAGTGATGTGATGAACAGGAACCAAGGAATGTGGGCACTTCTCCCAACCAAAAAATCAAACTCACTGCCATCATGTCAGTTCCGATTCATAGTGACCCTCGTTGGGTTTCTGAGGCTATAAATCTTTACAGAAGTAGATTGCCCCATCTTCCTTCTGTGGAGCAGCTGGTGGGTTTGAACTGCTGATCTGGTTAGCAGCCAAATGCTTTATCCACTATGCCACCAAAGCTTCTTAAAGTTGGGAAAGGCAAGGAAACAGATTTTCCCCTATAACCTCCAGAAGGAGCTAGTCCTCCTGACATCTTGATTTTAGCGCAGTGAAATCTAGAACTATAACATAGTAAGTCTGTGTGGTTTTAAGCCACTAAGTTTCTGATAATTTGCTATAGCAGTATTAGAAAACTAATACAAATGCTCTCCCCAAAATAGATCCTATGCTTTTATTTTAGCTCTTTTACACATTGAATAGGAGCTCTTAGGCTATGTACACTCACTCAGCAAAAAAAAAAACCTGGGGCTGAACTCCCTGACTCTGCTTCTCCCAGACCCATTAGTGGTCCCATTTTAGCAGCCCTTTTTCCCTATACCTCCATTGTGTGTTTGCCCTGTTGGGAGGGAGGCACTGCATACCCAAGAAGAGGGAAGGCAAGGAGCAATGGCAGGCCGTGCTGCAAGCTTTGCCACTGCTTTGGTAGTTGAGTCTCCCCTAAAGGTTAGTCCCAACCCTGACCCTGATCTAAGTACCACAGAACAAGAGAGCTGAAACAGTTCCCCTGCCCCTGTATTTATAGAATGAGAAAATATGGGTCCAGAGAGGTTAAACACAGGAAATTAGGGGTCCAGGCAAACCACTCACTTCACTGAACAGGTCATGGAGACTCAGAGAGGTGAAGGGCTACTCAGGTAACAGAGCAAGATATTGGTAGTCCTGGGAACAGAGCCTTGGTCCCTGATCCCCAGGCCCAGTGTCCTTTTCGCAGCACCCTATGGTGTTAGTTCATTTGACGATTACCCAATGCTGTGCTTGGACTCTCATTTACATCTTCTATCATTTAACCTTTCACCTGTTCATAGAAGAGCTCTCCAACTAAGTTCCAGGTTTCTCAAAAGCTGGGATTTGACTAGCAGTCATGGATCCTTCATAGCATACTACTTTATGGACACTAGATAGTGTAGTGCCTAAGGCACTTGATTGCTAACCAGAAGGCTGGCGGTTCAAACCCACCAACCACTCCTCGGAAGGAAGGTTGAGCAATCTACTTCCATAGTGCTACTGCCTCAGAAACCCAAGGAGGGGTTGCTATGGGTCAAGTCTGACTCGACGGCACATGACAACAACAACAACAGACACTTCACAATCTGTCAACTTGGTTTCTAAGCAGCTGACTTGGTGAAGAGATTAGAGGCAATGCCACAGACTAGTGGGAACTTTGTGAAGCTTTCTGCATTTCCTCTGGAAGTTGTTTTTGATAGGTGTCATCAAGTCAGTTCTGACTCATAGCAGCCCTATGTACAGCAGAATGAAACACTGCCCAGTCCTACACCATCCTCACAATCGTTGCTATATTTGAACCCATTGTTACAACCACTGTGTTAATCCATCCCACTGAGTGGCTTCCTCTTTTCGCTGACCCTCTATTTTACCAAGCATGATGTCCTTCTCCACAACTGGTAACTCCTGATAACTTGTCCAAAGTATGTGACACAAAGTCTCACCATCCTCCCATCTAAGGAGCATTTGGGCTGTATTTCTTCCAAGACATTATCTGACAGTCCATGGTATATTTAATATTCTTCACCAAGATCATGATTCAAAGACATCAGTTCTTCTTCGTTCTTCTTTATTCATTGTCCAGCTCTATCATGAAGTGATTGAAAATACATGGCATGGGTCAGGCACACCTTAGTCCTCAAAGTGGCATTTTTGCTTTTTAACACTTTAGAAAAGTCATTTGCAGCAGATTTGTCCAGTGTAATGTGTCATTTGATTTCTTGACTCCTGCTTCCATGGGCATTGATTGTGGATCCAAGTAAAATGAAATCCTTGACAACCTTTTCTCCATTTATCATACTGTTGCTTATTGATCCATTTGTGAGGAGCTTTCTTTTCTTTATGTTGAGGTGCAATCCACACTGAAGGCTATAGCGTTTCATCTTCATCAGTACGTTCTTCAAGTCCTCTTCACTCTTGGCAAGCATGACTGTGTCATCCGCATATTGCAGGTTGTGAATGAGTCTTCCTCCAATTCTGATACAACATTTCTCTTCAAATAGTCCAGCTTCTTGGATTATTTGCTCAGCATACAGATTGAATAAGTATGATGAAAGGATACAACTCTGATACACACCTTTCCTGATTTTAAAGTACAAAATATTCTCTTGTTCTGTTCAAATGACTGCCTCTTAGTTTATGTACAGGTTCCTCATGAGCATAATTAAGTGGTCTCGGATTCCCATTCTTCTCAATGTTATTCATAATTTGTTATGACCCACACAGTCTAATGCTTTTGCATAGTCTATAAAACACACATATTCTCTGCTTTCACCCAAGATCTATCTAACAGCCACTATGATATCTCTCATTCCATGTCCTCTTCTGAAACCAGCTTGAATTTTTGGCTATTCCTTGTCGATGTACTGCTGTAATTCTTTTTTAATACTCTGACAAAGTTTTGCCTTGTGTGTAATGTTAATGATTTTTTTTTTTAATAATTTGTGCATTTTGTTGCATCACCTTTCTTTGGAATGGCACAAATATGGCCCTCTTCCAGTTAGTTGACCAGGTAATTGACTTCCAAATTTCTTGCCATGGAAGTGACAAGCAAACACTTCCAGCACTGCGTCTGTTTGTTGAAATATCTCAGTGGGTATTCTGTCAATTCCTGGAGCACTGCTTTTTGCCAAAGCCTTTAGTGCAGTTTGGACTTTTTCCTTCAGTATCATCAGTTCTTGCCATATGCTATCTCTTGAACTGGCTGAACATCAACCAATTCTTTTGGGTACAGTGACTCTGTGTACCCCCATCTTTCCTTGATGCTTCCTTCATCTTTCAATATTTTGCTGATAGAATCCTTCAATATTGCTACTCAAAGCTTGAATTTTTTCTTCAGTTCTTTCTTCTTGGAAATGCCAAATTATTGTTCCCTTTTGGTTTTCTAACTCCAAGTCTTTGCACATTTCATTACGATACTTTGTCTTCTCTAGCTGCCTTTTGAGACCTTCTGTTCAGCTCTTTTACTCCATTATTTCTTTCATTTACTTTAGCTACTCTATGTTCAAAAACAAGTTTCAGAGTCTCTTCTGACATCCATTTTGTCATTTCTTTCTTTCTTGCCTTTTTAATGACCTTTTCTTTCTTCATGTATAATATCCTTGATTTGATCCCACAACTCATCTGATCTTTGATCATTAGTATTCAATGTGTCAGATTTCTTTTTGAGATGGTCTCTAAATTCAGGTGGGATATACTCAAGGCCATATTTTGGCTTTTGTGGACTTGCTTTAATTTTTTTCAGCTTCCAGTTGGAACATGCATATGAAAAATTGACAGTCTGTTCCAGAGTTGGTTCTGGTCTTGTTCTGACTGATGATATTGCACTTCATAATGGTCTCTGTCCACAAGTATAGTTGATTTGATTCCTTTGCATTCCATCTGGTGAGGTCCACATGTATAGTTTATGTTGTTGGAAAAGGTATTTGCAATGAAGAAGTCATTGGTCTTGCAAAAATCTATCAAGCAATCTCTGGCATCATTTCTATTACCAAGGCCATATTTTCCAATTACACCCCCTTCTTGGTTTCCAGCTTTATCATTCCAATCACCAGTAATTACCAATGAATTTTGATTGCATCCTTGATCAACTTCAGACTGCAGAGGCTAAAAAAAACCTTAGTTCCTTCATCTTTGGCATTAGTGATTGGTGCATAAATTTGAAAAATAGTTATATTAACTGGTCTTCCTTGTAGGCATATGCATATTATCCTATCACTGGCAGCATTGTACTTCAGGATAGATCTTGAAATGTTCTTTTCAATGATGAGTGTTGATTTGTCACTTCAAGCACCATAGACTATGACTGGCTGATTCAAAATGGCCAATACCAGTCCACTTCAGCCCATTGTTACCTAGGATATTGATAAATATTCACTCTACTTCATTTTTGATGACTTCCAGTTTTCTTAGACTCATACTTCATGCATTCCACATTCTGATAATTAACAGATGTTTGCAGCTGTTCATTCTTTTTTGAGTCATGCCCCATCCACAAATGAAGGTCCTGAAAACTTTACTCCATCCACATCATTGACTCTACTTTGAGGAAGCAGCTCTTATTTTGTTTGCCTTCCAACCTGAGGGATTCAACTTGTGGCACTATATAAAACAATGCTTTTCTGCTGTTTATGAGTTCACTGGCCAATTTTTTAAGAAGTAGATCACCAGGTCCTTCTTCCAAGTCTATCTTAGTCTGAAAGCTCTGCTGTTAATTAAATACTGGTAGCATAGCATCCTCCATCATGTAAACCACATTACACATGTAAACCACCACATTATGACAAACTGACAGATGAGTGGTGGCCTTCTGTAAGAGCTGCTTTTAAATCATCTCAGAGTGATAAGTAAGAATGCACACAATATCCCCAGATCTTGGGTCCCCTGCCTCTTATACTGATTGGAATTAATGATATGTATTATATGTTAGAAGTCTGAGTGCACCTTGAGGCACCTCAGAAGAAAGGGCTGGTGGTCTACTTCTGAAAAATCATCCATTGAAAACATTATGGAACACAGTTCTGCTCTGACACACACGGGGCTGCCATGAGTCACAATCGACTCACTGGCAACTGCTTTGTTTTTTTAGTTTAACATATAAATAACTATCAGAATAATATGATCTCAGGTCTAAAAATTGCTCTAGTTAAACCAAATTTTGGAACAATATTCACTTCTTCTCTTGAATATTTCCTTTGAAACAATCTCTCATTTAGTTAGAAGCTGAGGAAGAGGAAGGATTTCAAGATAGCGCCTTAGATCTGAGCCAACAGTCCAGTCTCACTCCTCTGAGATTGCCCATGTCATCCCCACCCTAGGAATCTCTCTTGTAAGTGTCTTATTCTCAAGCTTTTTGTCTGCAGTGGTGGCTATGATGGAGAACTCAGCAAGGCAAGTAACGTGTACAGTGATTGTTCTCTGAATGCAAGCAATGCAAGATAGGCCATGATGGGAGGAATAACATTAGTGACACATTTTTAAATGATGAGAATATCAAATACTTTTGTGGAGTGTTTGGTAAACTGATGAGAGAGAAAGAGGGATGGCCTAAGGAATGCCACTGTGGAAAGGGCTTTGGACCCAGGCTCTGGTTCTGACACTAACTAATTGGGCAGCTTTAAAGAAGTCCCTTTTACTTCATTTTCTTTTCTTTTTTCAACTGTTTATTGTAATTTGGTTCAAAGTTCACAGAGAAAACTCACTTTCCATTTAACAGTTCATACACATTTTGTTTTGTGACATTGATCACTATTCCCCTAGTATAACCCTTCTCTTCTCACTTTCTCTCTGTGGTTACCTTTTCCCTGTGTCCTTTCCTATGCAATCTTGCCCTCTGAGCTTTCTCCCTGTGCAAATGCTGCCCTTCTGATCTTCCGTGGTTGATTTCTATTACCAAGGAGTGAACCTCTCTGGTCTAATTGTTCACCTCATAGTCCTATCTATTGTTTGGCTGAAAGTTAAGCCACAGGAGTGAGTTCAATTCCATGCCCAAAAGTTGACTAGGGCCATAGTCTTAGGGGTCCTTTTTTTTTTTTTTTTTTAATGATTTTGAGTTTTTTTTCCACATTTTTCTCTTAGAATCTCAAAGTTTGATCACTTTCCAAGTGGTAGCAAGGTGCCATCTAATTCTTCTGGTGTCAGGATCATGTAGGCTGAGGTTCCCATCTCCACTAGTCCCTTGGATCCACTACATTTGCTTATGTTAAAATTATATGGTGGGAAAAAGGAGATCTTGAGCACTAGCTTCTAGTTATTATATTCTAAGACTTTCTAAATGTGGGGAAAGAAGTGGAGGGCAGTGAGGCAATAATAACATTAACAGGACATCCTGTTTGGTAAACTAGAGGGCCAGTGAAAACAAGGGAAATCCTCAATGAGATAATAAGCTCTAATATGTCAGTAGTTGTGAAGATGGGCAGGACCAGGGAACGTTTCATTCTGTTATATATAAGGTTATATTATGTTATATATAAGGTCACCACGAGTTGGAGCTAACAACAACAATAACAATAAAAATGAGCAATGTGTATGGAATGTCTCCGTGGACTAGGGAACTATTCTAAGTACTTTATATGTTCAATTCATCTAATCTCACAGCAATACCAAGATGTAGGTAATGTTATCAATACCCATTTTACAGATGAGGAAGCCAAGACCAGAGAAACAAATAAGGCACCCAAGGTTACACATCTAGGAAGTGATACAGCCAGGATTTGAACCCAGAATGTCTACATGCACTATTAGGATGGCTGAAGCTGGTGTCCCAGCCTCTGTAAAGGAGCTAAGGTTGCTGTTCTTTCAGGCAGTCTCGTGGGAGTAGAGCACAGGTCCTGAGTTCCCAAGGCTGTGCAACCACTCTAGTGACCACAGCAGCAGAGGGCAGAGGAGAGAAGGGAGTGGGGGAGGAGGAGAAAGTTGGCTACTCTTTTGTTTAGGGCATACACATACCTTGCCGATTAGCAACGATGGGAAAGGAAACACACAGTGAGGGCCCTTGACAGCTTAATGGGGTTTTAGAAAAATACACATATATATTTTTAAACTTTTTTTTCCATTTGAACATTTTTAGCTTCAAGTTCTGCACTGAAATAGTAACAGTCTTAGATAACTCTTCATCCCTAAGCTCCCACGTTTGGAAACGTTCTTGGCCCAGCCCAGGAGCTTTGAGAAAGATAGAGAATAAGCTTAGCACAGCTTCTGGCACATAGTAGTCGCTTGATACTGAATGGATGGATGAGATGAATAGATGGATGGATGGATGAAAGAGAAGGGATATGGTGAGAAACCAAGAAAACATATTTACCCATGAGAATCTCCTGAGAATTAAGAGTAGATCCTTCTGGAGAGTTACACGCACCCTGCTTGCCAATGACAAAACCCAGGATCACAGAGGACTGATGGTCTTCATATAGCCACCAGGGCCTGGCCTCTTACAAGCAGTTTAAGCTACGCCTGGAAACAGAAGGGTCTTCTCAATTCAATTCAGTTCTCCTCTCCTAGCCTCATCTCCATCTACTTCTCACATATGATTTGTAGCTACTCTAGACCACTCAGTGTTTCTGAAACAGACTGTAGCAGATTCCATAGTTTGGCTTGATCAATATCATGCCAATCCCCTCTTCCTGCCTTCCTCTAATACAGAAGGTGGAAAGGGACATACGCAAATTTTCATCCTCTCTTGCATGTAATGTGCCAGGTAAATACCATTTTGTTTGATCTGAGGTAAGTAGAAGTCCCAAAAGAGGGCTTCTCACCAGAATAAATGGGCAAAGCTTTGCCAATCACCCTTCCCCTTTCTTCCCACCTTGGAAGGAAGATGGGGCAATCTACTTCCGTAGTGATACTGCCTCGGAAACCCAAGAGGGGTCGCTATGAGTCGGGTCCGACTCAACGGCACATAATAACAACAACAACAACAGAACTCTGATACAATGTTTGGGGGGTGCACTGACTATCTTGATACCCAGAGGACAAAAGCCTTGAACTAAAGATGTCAGACCAGGAGAAATTGGGCCCCCAGTGGCCTCATTAAACTGCCACACCAACCCTGGGCTCCCTTCTTTTTCTTTTCCCCTTTCCCCTTTTCCTCCTCCTCCTTCTTCTTCTTCAATTTCCTCCTCTTCGTCTCCTTATTTATTTATTTATTTTGATGAAAATATACACAACACAACATATACTCCACCAGTTCCTACACTGTACAATTGTAAAGTTTAATAGCTTTAGTTATAGTCTTCACATTGTGTCACTATTCTTAGTAACTCTACCCATGTTGTATCAGCACCATTAACTTAGACTCTCTGCCCCTTAAAGTTCTCATCTGTGCTTAAAAGCTACTGTTGTGAATTTGATCTCTTACAGATAATCCTTTAGAAGACTACAGTGTCCAAGGCTGGCATTTTCTTATTAACTGAGCTAAGCTACTGTTTAGTTTAAAAACAACTTCATAGGATAGCTTCAGTTCAAGATTTAAGAATTTTTGTAGAATAATAAATTCTGGGGTTCCCCCAATTTCTATGGGTCTAGTAAGTCTGATTTCTATAAGACTTTTATGTCTGTGCCATAGTTTCTCCCTTTTATTCAGGATCCATCTAGCAGACCCTTGATCAAAATGTTCAGAAATGGTTGCTGAGCACCAACTATTTCTGACCTCATGGCAAATAAGGTAGTAGTTCATGGAAGCAATTAGACCTGCAGTCCATGTCCTTCTCCAATTCCTGGGTCTCCTTTTCCTCTATTGCTTCACATGAATAGAGGGTGGCCCCTCAAAAGCTTTTAAGATGCCAGGCACTAATTACTGATCTAGGAGGTAGAGCAGAGATTCTAAAAACAACGTTATGTCAGTTGACTGGATAGCTCCATGAAGCCATGAACCTAAACCTTCAAACCAAGAAAATTAATCCCATGAGATGTTTAGCTGTACCAAAGTAGTATCAACAAATGCAGCTTTTTTTTTCTCCTGTTGTTGTAAAAATATATATAACATTGTATTTTCCACTTTGCCCCTTTTTTCTGGTGTATAGCTTAGTGACATCAATTACAGTAGACAAGTTGTATAACCATCACCCTTAGTCAATACCAATCTTCCCATCACCATAGACAAAAATTCACTACTTCTCAGAAAATTATTCCTTCTCTCTCCCCCCACTCCCAGCCACTAGGTATAATTGGTCTTTATATATGTATATCTATACTTGTCATTTCATAGAGATCATACAATATTTTCCTTTTGTGAGTGACTTATTTCACTCACCATAATGTCTTCAAAGGAGCTCTGGTGGCGTAGTGCCTAAGGCATTTGACTGCTAACCAGAAGGTTGGCAGTTCAAACTCACCAGCCACTGCTCAGAAGGAAGATTGGGCGATCTCCTCCCATAGAGATACTACCTAGGAAACCCAAGGATGGGTCATTATGAGTTGAATCGACTCAATGGCAATGAGTTTGTGGGTGTTTTTTTTTTGGGGGGGGGAACATCTTCAAGTTTCATCCATGTTGCAGCATTTCAGACATTCCTTTTTTTTTATTTTAAGGCTGAATAGTATTCCATTGTATGTATGTACCGTATTTTGTTTATGCATTCATCTCTTTATGGGCTATTGCTACTTTTTGCTATTGTGGATGGTGCTGCAATGAATATAGATGTTCATATATCTGTTCATATGGCTACTTTAAGACTCATGAGTATATGCCCCAAAGTGGAATTGCAGGTCATATAATACTTCTATATGACAAAGTCAAATAAATATTATAATGAAATATGCAAAAAACTGGAGTTAGAAAACTAAAAGTGAAAAACATGCTTGGCATTCTTCAAGCTGAAAGAACTGAAGAAGAAATTCAAGCCTCAAGTTGCAATATTGAAGATTTTATAGACAAAATATTGAACGACATAGGAAGTATCAAAGACAATGGAAGGAATACACAGAGTCACTCTACCAAAAAGAACTGGCCAACATTCAACCATTCTAGGAGGTAGTATATGATCTTGAACTGAAAGAAAGAAATCCAAGTTACTCTGAAGGCACTGGTGAAAAACAAGGCTCTGGGAATTGATAGAGACCAGTCGAGATGTTTCAATAAATGGACATAACTCTAGAAGCACTCACTCATCTATGCCAAAAAATTTGGAAACAGTTACCTGGCTAACTGACAGGAAGAGACCCATATTTGTACCCATTCCAAAGAAAAGTGATCTAACAAGATGCAGAAATTATTGAACAATATCATTAATATCACACACAAGTAAAATCTTGCTGAAGATAATGAAAAAAACAATTGTAGCAATAGATCTACAGGGAACTGCCAGAAATTCAAGCCAGATTTGGAAGAGGACTGGAATGAATGATATAATTGCTGATGTGAAATGAGTCTTGGCTGAAAGCTAAGAATACCAGAAAGATGTTTACCTGTCTTTTATTAACTATACAAAGGCAGTCAACTGTTTGGGTCATGACAAATTAAGATAACATTGAGAAGAATGGGAATTCCAGAACACTTAATTGTGCTCATTAGGGATTTGTACATAGGCCAAGAGGCAATCATTCAACCAGGACAAAGAGATATGGCATGGTTTAAAACCAGGACAGGTGTGTATCAGAGTTGTATCCTTTTACTACACTTATTCAATTTGTATGATGAGCAAATAATCTGAGAAGCTGAACTATATGAAGAAGAACATGGCATCAGGATTGAAGGAAGACTCATTAACAACCTGAGATACACAGATGACACAACCCTACTTGCTGAAAGTGAAGAGGACTTGAAGCCCTTACTGATGAAAATGGAAGACTATAGCCTTCAGTATGGATTACACTTCAACATAAAGAAAGCAAAGCTCCCCACAACTGAACCAATAAACAACATTATGATAAATGGAGAAAAGATTGAGATTGTTAAAGATTTCATTTTACTTGGATCCACAATCAACACCCTTGCAAGCAACAGTCAAGAAACCAAATGATTCTTTGCATTAGGCAAATCTGCTCAAATGACATCTTTACAGTGTTGAAAAGCAAAGTTGTCACTTTGAGGACTAAGATGCACCTGACTCAAGCCATGGTATTTTCCATCACCTCCTAGAGATGTGGATGCTGGGTAATAAAAGAAGATGAAAGAAGAATTGATGTCTTCGAATTATGGTGCTAGGGAAGAATATTGAATATATCGTGGACTGCTAGAAGAACAAACAATTCTGTCTTGGAAGAAGTGCAGCCAGAGTGCTCCTTAGAAGTGAGGATGGAGAAACTTTGTCTAATGTACTTTGGACATATTATCAGGAAGGACCAGTCCCTGGAGAAGGACATCATGCTTGGTAAAGTACAGCAGCAGTGAAAAAGAAGAAGACCCTCAACGGGATTGACTGACTCAGTGGTTGCAACAATGGTTTTAAACACAGCAACCATTGTGAGGATGGTGCAGGAGTGAGCAGTATTTCATTCTGCTATACAGAGGGTCGCTATGCATTGGAACTGACTGAACAGCACCTAACAACATAGTTGTTCTATTTCTAATTGTTTGAGGAGTTACCATTCTGTTTTCTACAACAATTGTAGCATTTTACATTCCCACTTGCAATAGATAAAGCTTCTGATCTCTCCTCATTTCTGATCTCTCCTCTCCAATATTTCTTGTATCCTATTTGTTGTTGTTGTTGTTTGTGTGTGTGTGTTTTGTTTGTTTGTTTTTGGTCATTTGGGCTCTCTACTTCTGAACTTTTGGTTATATAAGAAAGATGAGCCCTTACTTGTTTAAACCATGAAGTTATGGATTTGAACTACTCCCTGCCAAACACAATCTTAACTGTTACATAGATCATTCATTTTAATCTCTGTGCCTTTATCCTCATGATTCCCTCTGCCTCAAATGTCATTCCCTGGCTTCTGGCCTGCTCGATTCTTGTTTTCCACTCAACTCGAATCTCTGCAGACTTCCCTCCCCTCACTGTCAGGCTACTCTTTCTTTTGTGTATCCATACTACCTGTAGATATTATTCATAGAGATAACATTTATCACCATGGTTGTTTATGCATTTTTCTTCACTACAGAGTAGGCACTAACTAAAATTAAAAATGTAGAATTAAATTGGAAATGAACAATACATCCTCTAAAATGCCACTCCTCACCCCACCACCCCACCCAGAATCTTTGTTTCCTACCTTTGGGTTGCATGTCTTCTGTATAAAAGGAATGCTCCGGTCGATTTCCACCAGTTGACTCTGATTTCTGGTAATCTCCTGTGTGTCAGAGTAGGACTGTGCTCCTTGGGGTTTTCAGTGGCTGATTTTTCTAAAGCAGGTTCCAGGCCTTATGGCCTGTAAGGTGCCTCTGTGTGGACTTGAACCTCCACACTTTCAGTTTGCAGCCAAGCACATTAACCAATGCACCAACCAGGCATTTCAAAGGCATGATAAGGTCTCTTCGATCTTGAAAAGACTTTTGTCTGCTCTAGCTTCCCCTCCAAGATTTCAACTATTTCTGTCTTTGTACTCTGAAAAGCTATATTTGGTTTTTATCTTATAGGGAATATAGTGTCATATAAGCAGAATCAAACAGACGGGGATCATGTCTGATCTCTACCACTTTCACTTGTGTACCTTAGGAAATGATCTCTGAACTGCTTGGTCTTCATCTGTAAAATGGAAATACTCATCTCTCTTTTTCAGAGTTATAGCAGAATTAAGCATGATGATCCATGTAAAGTTCATGGTACTGAGTAGGTACTTGATAAATATGAGTTCCTTTGCCATTCTGATGGGGTTTTCTTGGTTTCCTTCCTTCCTTCTTTCCTTTCAATATAATTTATTGATTCTAGGCACTGGGCTAGATACAAAACTGAATTAAGTATGATTTTCACTCTTGCCTAGCTTCCTTTCTTTTCTCCACGCCTTCAATGTGGTCTACCCCCAGGGTTTAGTCCTTAGTCATTTTCACTTCCTCTTCAAAGATCTCATCCATTTTCACAGCTTCATGCTTCTCCTCGTGAATCAATCACTCCCAAATTTACAAATCTATCACTGACTTTTTCCTTGTATTTTATCCCCATTCACAACTTCCTGGAGACACCTCTTCCTGGAGGTCTTCTTCTTCTTTCCAAAGAAGGAAAACACTTAATAAACACATTTATTTGTCCAGTATCTCTGAGAGACAGTAAGGGACAAGCATGATAACTATCACAACCCTCATCAATTAATACTAGTTATTAAGCAATAGGTGCTTTCTCTCTCTTAACAAAATTGACCTGACATTGGTAAGGCATTCAGTTTTGATGCTTGTATGAACTAGTGCAATGGAATTTCTTATCCAAACTGGAAACCTTGGCTTCAAGGGAAAAGGAAGCTAGAAGCTAGCAGAGCTGAGCCTGCACTTAGCAGCCTATTCTGGGAATTCTGGACTGCAAGCTTCTGAGAGCGCTATCCTTCACACAGAGGGGACACATTTATCCCTCCCTTTTTTGGTTAGGGTGAGCCTCAGTCCTCAACAATCCTCAGAAGCACCTCTCCTTGTCTCCACTTAGATTGTCTCTAAATGTCTAATTTGCTTAATCAGTCTCCATTTTCTACTGCAATAACCCTAATGACTTCACAAAACACACAGTAGAGCCTTTCTATGGAAGGCCCCATATCTACCCCCACCCCTACAGCCCTCCCTTCTCTGAGGATCATGCGTGCCACCAGTCAGCACCCTTGCTCAGCTCCCCCCGGTGACCCATCGCAGAAGGGCAGAGGGCAGAGGGCAGAAAATAATTCATGAGAACCAAAAACAAAACCCCATTGGAACCACAAATGGAAATGGCTTAGGGAAAAAGGGTCCTGGGATGCCTGAGCTATTAATAAAGACATGTGTGCCTCGGCCTTCTTCTCCCAAGGAGCAGGCCTGGCCACATCATGGCCAGGCATGTGTATTCTTGGGAAGGCCGCAACTGCCAACTTGCCAGATAAAATGTGCTTGGGCACCCTATTCACTCACCAAGTTCCAACACATATATACATACATATCCATACTTTTTGTCAACTAATTTTTATAGATGCTGCCTCAACTTTAACCCCTTTTTGGTCCCAGTAGAGGAAGATATCTCAAGAGCAAATGGTAGTGAGAAGCCCAACTCTGGTAGTCAAGGGTTTGGACACAGTTCAGCCTTACTTGGTCTAAGGTAACTGTCTTTATATTTACCCTATATGACCTAAGAACAATGGAATCACCATGACTTGTACTGTAATCCTGTCAGGAAGAGACATACACCTGCTTCCAGATTGGTGGGAAAAAAAATCCCCAGCAGCCACCCCACCCCCATCATGTTTGTCTGCTCTCTACAGCTTGAGTAATTTTGGTACCAATAGATTTACAACTTTTTCACTCTTTGTTTGCATTTCTCACCACTTCTTTCCTCTTCCTTCCCCCCATCTCTGTTCTTATTTCCTGTCCCTGAATTGTGGCAAACCCTAGGGAATATTCTGGAGTGGTATGCTTGGGGGCTGAGGAGTTAGCCCTCTCTGCTCACATTTTGGACAATTGTATCTGAACCAATTAGCATCTCTCGGCCATGAAGGAGCCCTGAGTCACAAACTCATATTTGAGGCTTTAATAGCAGGATGGATCCACACAAGGTCATCAGGCCCAGTCCCCTGCCTTCAGGCAGAGAAGGTATTGTATGCATTGCATAGATTATGCTACTGAGACCACGAAGCCTCCATATGCACCAAACTAAAATTATGTGTACAAATGCTGAATTCACTTGCTTCCTGAGAGTATAACTTCCTTGAGGTTTGTCCTGGCTCTTCAGAGAACCTCTAGTTTCTGTCTGATACTCAGTTATCTCCTAATACTATCTGAATGAAATTGGTGAAGAGAATAAAGGCCCAGCTCCTAGATTCACCATCCCAACAACATGAAGCTTGGTTAGGGACCCCAGAGTAAGCCACTCTTAATTTTATTTGAAAGAAGTGTGTTTTTCTTTACCTTAATCAGGAGCTAAAATTCCATCTAAATAACCCCCATGTAGTCTAGAGTGGCAATGAGGTATAGAAGGAACCACGTTGGGCTAACCGTGGTACAAACTTTAGCTCTGCTCCTTGCAAGTTTGGTGGTTGACCTTAGGCCATACATACAACCTCTAGGAGCCACAGTTTCCTTATCTATATAATGAGGGAGATAATACCCCTTCACAGAGTTGTTGTGAAGTAAATTAAAACTTCAAGTGTCATGCATATTATTGTTTAGCTCTATATGCCTCTGGTAGACAAGCAGTTATACTAGCAACCACTCTGCTTTGCACAAGATAGGTATCTGTTTTCCTCACCACTGAATTCCCAGTATCTAGCACAGCTTTGAGGAGCTCTGGTAGCATAGTGCCTAAGGTACTTGACTGCTAGCCAGAAGGCTGGCAGTTCAAACCCACCAGCCACTCCTCGGAAGGAATATGGGGCAATCTATTTCCGTAGTGATACTGCCTCGGAAACCCAAGGAGCGGTAGCTATGAGTCAGGTCCGACTTGACAGCACATAACAACAACAAAACAGCACAGCTTTGAAAGTCCTTTTCTGAGTGGTACAAATGTTTACACTTGGCCACTAACTGAAAGTTTGACAGTTCAAATGTACTCATGTAAGAAAGGCCTGTCACAGTGGAAGAGAAGCTAGATGACTGGGACCTTTTAAAAATTAAATTCTTATGCGCCTCAAAAGACTTCTCCAAAAGGGTAAAAAGAGAACCTACAGATTTTGGGGAAAAATATGTTTCCCTGTGACATATCTGACAAGGGGCTTATCTCCAAAATTTATAGAAATCTTCAATACCTCAACACAAAAAGACAAACAACTCAATTAAAAAATGAGCAAGGAACATGAACAGATACTTCACTAAAGAAGATATACTGGTGGCCAACAAAGACATGAGGAAATGCTGACAGTCATTAGCCATTGTTGTTGTTGTTATGTGCCATCAAGTTGGACCCGACTCATAGCAACCCCTCCTTGGGTTTCCAAGGCAGTATCACTATGGAAGTAGATTGCCCCATCTTCCTTCTGAGGAATGGCTGGTGGGTTTGAACTGCCAGCCTTCTGGTTAGCAGTCAAGTGCCTTAGGCACAAACATGCAAATCAAAACAATAATAATATATCATCTTACCCCAGCAATAATAGCAAAGTTCAACAAGACAGAAAATAATAAACCTTAGTAAGGTTGCAGAGAGATTGGAACTCTTGTACACTGCTGGTGAGACAGCAAAATGGTACAACCGTTACAGAAAACGGTATGGCATTTCCTTAAAAAACTGAAAATAGAAATACCATTTGATCCAACAATTCCATTACTAGGTATATATCCTAAAGAGGTGAGAGACAGGACATGAACAGACATATGCACTCCCATGTTCTTCACAGCACAATTCACTATAGCAAAGAGTGGAAACAACATAAATGCCCATCGACAGATGAATAGATGGTAAACTATGGTAAATTCACACAACTGAAATTCTAAGCAACATTAAAGAATAGTGAAGAATACACTTATCATCTCACAACATGGATGAATTTGGAGGACATTATGCTGAGTGAGTAAGTCGATCACAGAAGGACAAATATTGGACAAGCCCATTATTGTAAAAAGTCAAGGGAAGGTTTACTTAGGGAAGGAAATTAACTTTTTTTGGTTATTGGGGATGGGAGGGAAGGGGAGGGAAAATTTCAGACTAGTTGGGGGTCATATGTTAATTGGATGAGGGAAAGGAGGGTATGGAAAGCATCTGTGACCAGCATGATGACACTGGGGAAAGGAAGGATACTGAAACCTGAATGTAAGACATAGATTTGGCTGAAGATAATCTACCATAAGCACTTGTGCTACAAAACTAATGCACAGCCATTGAGTCAGATCCAACTCATAGTGACCCCTCCTTGGGTTTCTGAGGCAGTATCACTATGGAAGTAGATTTCCCAACATTCCTTCCAAAGAGTGGCTGTAGGTTTGAACCACCAGCCTTTTGGTTAGCAGTCAAATGCCTTAGGCACTAGCCACATATATTATAGAACAGAAGACAGAGTTGGAGTAACTTCTCAGAGACAACCAAACACCTTGAGAGAGAATCACTGGGCCTTCCAACTTGGGACCATAGTCTCAAGGGACATCAAGCTCAATTGACACAACATAGTACATAAAAATCTTGTTCTACAACCTACTTTGATGAGTAGCAACCAGGGTCTTAAAGCTTTCTAGCGGCCTTCTAATATGGAACTATTTGTCTCCTCTCATCTGAATCAAAAAAGAGTGAAGAAAATCAAAGGCGTCTGGAAACAATTAGTCCAAGGATAAGATGGACCATGAGGACCTCAGCCTTCATGACCCTGATACCAGAAGAACTAGATGGTGCCCAGCTACCAATGCCAATCACTTGGAAAGGGATCAAAACTGGAGATCCTGGATGGAGTGGGAGGAACATGTGGAACAAAATTCAAAAACACAAAAATGACCAGAATTACTGGTCAAATAGGGTCTGGTATAATCCCCAAGACTATGGCTCCACGTTGGGCCTAGAAATGGACTCACTTCCATGGATTGGCTCTCATCCCAACAGTAGAAAGACCCTATGCAGAACACCTACCCCAGGGAAATGTACTCACCTACTCTAGGGAGATGCACCCCTTAGAGCAATCAGCCATGAGACACCAGAGGAGCAGTATTCACATAGAGGGAAAGCTGGACAGACAGGAATACATAGTTAAGAAGAGCACAGGGAGTGGGTAGTTATAGGGGCAGGAGGGGAAGAGAGTTTGTTATGGTCTGGATGGTAATTGGAGCATGAAATCTAATGTGCACAAACTGTGGATTGTAAACAAATTTGCTTTGTAAATTTGCACCCAAAGCACAATAAAATTTAAAAAGAAGAAAAGAAAGAAAGGCCTGGCAATCTACTGTGAAGATCACAGCTATTGAAAACCCTATGGAACACATTTGTACTCTGTGATAGTAAAGATTGTATGTCAACTTGGCTGAGCTATGATTGTAAATGGTTCAACAGCTATGATATAGTCATCCACCATGATGAGATCTGATATAATGCAATCACCTTCATGATGAGATCTGCTATGAGCAGTCAATCAGTTGAAAGGGAGTTTCCTATGGAGTGTAACCTAATTCCAACATATATGGAAAGACTCTGGCTTTTTGCTCAAGATCTTGCATCTGGCACATCAACTTCTGAACTTGCACCAGTGGCCTGCCATATTGCCTGCTGATCTTAGGATTGTTGCCTTTGCAGACTGTGAGCCAACAGCCTGCCATTTTACTTGCTAACCTTGGATTCTTCAGCTTCTGAAGCCAGCAATGTGCTGTATTGTCTGCCAATCTTGGGTTCATTAGCCCCTGCATCTACATGAGTCAGGAGAAGCCTCCAGCTTGACATCTGACCTGTAGATTTGGGACTTACTAGTTTCCACAACTGTGTGAGCCATTTCCTTGAAATAAGTTTCTCTCTTTCTTTGAGCTTTACTGGTTTGCTTCTCCGGAGAACACAGCTTAAGACATACTCTGACAAAGAAAGGGTCACCATGAATCAGAATTGACTTGACAGCAATGGGTTAGCACAATTTTAAGCACACAGTAAGTATAGAAAAATATTTGTTAAAAGAATGAGCAATGAGCTTGTACCAATGTGCTATTTCAATATCAAAATGCCTTCAAAGTCTTCTTTTACTCTGAAGCTGATATTTCATCTTGGTGTCTTGGTTGGGCTTCTATGGCCTGGAGTGTAAAAAGTTTCCAGCTTTGGCTCAGAATTGGTATTTAGATCAGAAATATCAGATTGGACCTTTTAGTGTGAGTTGAGTTCAAGCACCTGTTCTGTGTCGGTGTGGGCACCTCTCATCTCCATAATGACAGACATCATAACAGAAGTGCTTTGGTCACAATAAACAGGTCCCTGATTGTGGACATTCCCACAGTAACTAATCCAAAAAGTCCAAACCAGTTGTCATCAAGTTTACTCCAATTCATGGAGAGCCCATGTGTGTCAACGTTGAACTGTGCTCCATAGGGTTTTTAATTGTTATGATCTTTTGGAAGTAGATCACCAGGTTTCTTCTGAGGCACCTCTGGGTGCATTCAAACTTCCTGACCTTTTGGTTAGCAGCTTAGTGCTTAACTATTTACACCACCAAGAGACTCCTGCCATAGTAACAGTGCACCATTATTAGGTAGCAGCAAAGGATACCAGTAGTATCCTTTGTCTTGTTCAATATGTACTATCATCTGATGATGTATGTATTATTATGATCCTCGTATTAAAGCTAAGAACACTGAGTCTGAGAGAGGTTAAGTAACTTGCTGAAAGTCACCTGGCTATTATACAGGAAACCAGGATTGGTGCCAAGACTCTCTGACTTTAAAGAATATGCTCTTTAACTGCTGAGCCTACTGTGAATTACTCTACAGAACCAAAGATCACCAGTCACCAAAACCTAGATTGCTCACACTGGATGCTCCCATCTTCAAACTCTACTATTGTGCAGACCTCCCCATTCCTTCTCAGTTCTGGCTGCTCATAGCCAGATTCCTACCCACCCACCCTTCCCACTTCCCTAAGGTACTTTCCAGGGTTAGGAAAATACTTTAGAAGGGAATGAGGTTTAACATGATCTCAAGCACATCATGTTTCTGATGGAGACTGAACAGATGATCTACTTGCACCACAAGGACTTGGCAACACAACAATTTAATAAATAAATTGTTATGCAGGATGGTGAAAGCTCCTAATCTTGAAAGCTTTAAAATTCATGTAGGTTTGCATCAGTTGGGGGACAGCTGAGCCAAAGCTGAAGAGATGGACTAGCTCTCAGGTTCTCAACCTCATCAGACCCCATGCTCTCCTTTTGTAGCAAATTGTAGGTCTCCCTTTATTTTCCTGAAATGAAATTCATAAATATATAAACTATCTATACACATAATTTCAAATTTTCAATTTAATGCCTTAATAATAACATTCTCTTTTTAGGAGAAATAAAAATAAAGTATTTTGGAATGCATATATGTACATATACACACACATTCTGTAGCGTATTTACTAAAAGACATAATGAGAGATGTTTGTAGAATCTATTTGTAAGATTATTGTGGATGCATCTACAAATGTGCTGTCTTCTCAGTGACGCCAGTATCAAGAGGGAAGCTGATATTAGTGATGTGATTTGCCAAAGCTGTGAGCAACTCTTAATAAAGTGACAATTGAAATAAGGTAGAATTTTCCCTCAATCTAAATATTCACAGAGGTTGTATGTATATATCATACTATATATATATATTGTTACACATATATATATATGTTGTTGTTGTTATTATGTGCCATCAAGTTGGCCCCAACTCATAGCAACTCCTCCTTGGGTTTCCGAGGCAGTATCACTACAGAAGTAGGATTGCCCAACCTTCCTTCTGAGGAGTGCTGGTGGGTTTGAACCGCCAGCCTTCTGGTTAGCAGTCAAGTGCCTTAGGCACTATGCTACCAGAGCTTATATATATATATGAGTTCTGCTGGCATAGTGTCTTAGGCATTTGACTGCTAACCAGAAGACTGCTAACCCACCAGTCACTCCTTGGAAGGAAAGTTGGGCAATCTACTTCCATAGTCATACCACCTCAGAAATCCAAGGAGGGGTTACTAAGACTCGGATCTGGCTTGACAGCAGTGAGTTTGGTTTTTTTGGTTTTATACACACACACAACACACACAATGCAAAACATGCACAAATAATACAATGCAAACATCCATTAATAATCGGAAAATGGAATGTATGAAGTATGAGTCTAAGAAAATTGGAAGTTGTCAAAAATGAAATGGAACACATAAAGACTGATGTCCTAGACATTAGTGAGCTAAAATGGACTGGTTTTGGCCATTTTGAATCAGACAACCATATAATTTACTATGCCAGGAATGACAAAGAGGAATGGCGTGGCATTCATCATCACAAAGAATGTTTCAAGACCTTTCCTGAAGTACAGTGCTGTCACTGATAGGATAATATCCATATGCCTACAAGGAAAACAAGTTAATATGACTATTATTCAAATTTATGCACCAATCACCAAAGCTAAAGATGAGGAAATTGAAGATTTTTGCCAACTTCTGCAGTCTGAAATTGATCAAACATGCAATCAAGATGTGCTGATTATCACTGGTGATTGGAACGCAAAAGTTGGAAACAATGAAGAATCAGCAGTAGTTGGAAAATATAGCCTTGGTGATAGAAATAACTCTGGAGATCACATGATAGAATTTTTGAGACCCATGATTTATTCATTGAAAATACCTTTTTCAACAACATAAGGTGTGGCTATGCACATGGACTTCTCTAGATGGAGCACACAAAAATCAGATTGACTGTATCTATGACAAAAGGCAATGGAGAAGCTCAATATCTTTCACCAAAACAAGGCCAGGAGCTGACTGTGGAACAGCTGCTTATATAAGACAATTAAAACAAGTCCACAAGAGCCAAAATATAACCTTGATTATTTCCCTCCTGAATTTAGAGACCATCTAAAGAAAAAATTTGATGCATTGAATACCAATGAAAGAAAACCAGAGAAATTGTGGATAACATCAAGAACATTGTCCATGAGGAAAGCAGAAGGTCAGGAAGGAAGAAAAGACCAAAATGGACATCAGAAGAGACTCTGAAACATGCCCTTGAACAGATAGTAGCTAAAGCAAATGGAAGAAATGACAAGATAAAAGATCTGAACAGAAGATTTCAAAGAGCAGCTCGAGAAGATCAAGTCAATTATTATAATGAAATGGAGTTAGGAAACCAAAAGGAAAGAACATGCTTAGCATTTCTCAAGCTGAAAGAACTGAGAAAAAAAATTCAAGCCTCAAGTTGCAATATTGAAAGGTTCTAAGAGCAAAATATTAAATGATGCAAGAAACATCAAAAGAAGATGGAAACAATACACAGAATCACTGTACCAAAAAGAATTGGTTGATGTTCATCTATTTCAGGAGGTGGCATATGATCAAGAACCAATGGTATTGAGGGAAGAAGTCATAGGTGCACTGAAGGAATTGACAAAGAACAAAGCTCCAGAATTTGAGAAAATACCTATTGAGATGTTTCAACAAATGGATGCCGTGCTGGAGACACTCACTCAGCTATGCCAAAAGATTTGAAAGACAGCTATCTGGCCAACTGACTGGAAGAGATCCATATTTATACCCATTCCAAAGAAAGGTGATCCCACACAATGTGGAAATTATTGAACAATATCATTAATATCCCATGCAAGTAAAATCTTACTGAGGATAATTCAAAAATGGTTGCAGCAGTATATGGACAAAGAACTTCCAGAAATTCCAGAAGATTTCAAAGACCAGTTCAAGACAAAGCCAATTACTATAATGAAATGTGCAAAGACTTGGAGATAGAAAATAAAAAGGGAAGAACAAGTTCGGCATTTCTCAAGCTGAAAGAACTGAGGAAAAAAATTAAGCCTCGAGTTGCAATGTTGAAAGATTCTATGGGCCAAATATTGAATGATGCAGGAAACATCAAAAGAAGATGGAAGGAATACACAGAGTCACTGTAGAAAAAGAACTGGTTGATCTTCATCCATTTCAGGAGATAGCATATGATCAAGAACCAATGGTACTAAAGGAAGAAGTCAAAGCTTCACTGAAGGAATTGGCAAAGAACAAGGCTCCAGGAATGACGGAATATCCATTGAGATGTTTCAATGAACAGATGGCCTGCTTGAGGCACTCACTTGGTTATGCCAAGAGATTTGGAAGACAGCTTCCTGGCCAGTTGACTGGAAGAGATCCATATTTGTACCTATTCCAAAGAAAGGTGATCCCACAGAATGTGGAAATTATTGAACAATATCATTAATATCGCATGCAAGTAAAATTTTACTGAAGATAATTCAAAAACAGTTGCAGCAGTATATTGACAGAGAACTTCCAGAAATGCAAGCTGGATTCTGCAGAGGATGTGGAACAAGGGATATCATTGCTAATGTCAGATGGATCCTGGCTCAAAGCAAGGAATACCAGAAAGATGTTTACTTGTGTTTTATTGACTATGCAAAAGCATTGATTGTGTGGATCATAACAAATTGTGGATAACATTGACAAGAATGGGCATTCCAGAACACTTAATTGTACTCATCAGGAACCTGTACATAGACCAGGAGGCTGTCATTCAAACAGAAAAATGGAACACTACATGGTTTAAAATCAAGAAGGGAGTGCATCAGGGTTGTATCCTTTTCCCATACTTATTCAATCTGTATGCTGAGCAAATAATCCAAGAAGCTGGACTATATAAAGAAGAGTGTGGCATCAGTATTGGACGAAGAATCATTAACAACCTGTGATACACTGATGACACAATTTTGCTTGCTGAAAGAGAGGATGACTTGAAGTACTTACTGAAGATTGAAGAATACAGTCTGCAGTATGGATTACATCTCAATATAAAGAAAACAAAAATCCTCACACCTGGACCTATAAGCAGCATTACAATAAATGGAGAAAAGATTGAAATTGTCAAAGACTTCACATTGCTTAGTTCTACAATCTACGCCAATGGAAGCAGCAGTCAAGACATCAGAAGATGTATAGCACTGGGCAAATCAGCTACAAAAGACCTCTTTCAAATGCTGAAGAGCAAAGATGTCTCCTTGAGGACTAAGGTGCACCTGACACAAGCCATGGTATTTTCAATCGCCTCATACACATGTGAGAGCTGGACAATGAATAAGGAAGACTGAAGAAAAATTGATGCTTTTGAGCTGTGGTGTTAGTGAAGAATGCTGAAAATACCGTGGGCTGCTAAAAGAACTAACAGGTCTGTCCTTGAGGAAGTGCAGCCAGAGTGCTCCTTGGAGGTGAGAATGGCCAGACTTCATCTAACCTACTTTGGTCATGTTATCAGAAGATTCCCTTCCCTGGAGAAGGATGTCATGCTTGGTAAGGTGGAGTGTTGATGAAAGAGGGGAAGGCCCTCAGCGAGATGGATTGACACGGTGGCAGTGGCAGTGGCAATGGGCTCAAGTATAGCAAGAATCATGGAGCTGGCTCAGAACTGGGCGGTGTTTCATTCTGCTGTGCATAGGGTCACTATGGGTTGGAGATGACTCTACAGCACCTAACAACAACAACAGTACTTATTCAATCTGTATGCTGAGCAAATAATCTGAGGAGTTGGACCATATGAAGAAGAATGTGGCATCAGAATTAGAGGAAGACTCATTAACAACCTGTGATATGCTGACAACACAACTTTGCTTGCTGAAAGTGAGCATGACTTGAAGCACTTACTGATGAAGATTAAAGACTACAGTCTGCAGTATGGAAAATGAAAATCCTCACAACTGGGCCAATAAGCAGCATCATTATAAATGGAGAAAAGATTGAAGTTGTCAAAGATTTCATTTAACTTGGTTCCACAATCAACACCAATGGAAGCAGCAGTTAAGACATCAGACAACATATTGCACTATGCAAATCTGCTGCAAAAGAGCTCTTTCAAGTGCTGAAGAGCAAAGATGTCTTTCTGAAGACTAAGGTGAGCCTAACCTAAGCCATGGTATTTTCAATTGTCTCATATGCATGTGAGAGCTGGACAATGAATAAGGAAGTCCGCAGAAAAGTAGATGTTTTTGAGTTGTGGTGTTGATGAAGGATACTGAAAGTACCATGGGCTGCCTGAAGAATTAATAAATCTGTTGTGGAAGAAGTGCAATCGGGATGCTCCTTGGAGGCAAGAATGGCCAGTCTTCATCTGACCTACTTTGGTCATTTTGTCAGAAGGGGCCATTCCCTGGAGAAGGATATCATGCTTGGTAAAGTGGAGGGTCAATGAAAAAGGGGAAGGCCTCAAGGAGATGAATTGAGACAGTGGCTGCAATGATGGGCTCAGGCATAGCAAGGATTGTGAGGCTGGCACAGGACCGGGCAGTGTTTTGTTCTGTTGTACACAGGGTCACTATGAGTCAGAGCTGACTCGAAGACAACGAACAACAACAACATAATGCAAAAATACTTTGAACTCATATGTGATACAAAGTTAAAGTTTTCAGTCTCAGAAAACTACAACCAAGTGGGTTTTCAACACATGAATGTCCAGAGACACTGGAAAGACAGATGGGATAGAAAATGCATCTTCCTTGTGCAGGACTGTCCCATATGCTGTGGGACATCTAGCATCCCTGGCTCTACCAGCAACAAAAGTGCCCCCCAAACTTTCAAACACTCCTCTGGGGATAATATTGCCCATTTGGGAGTCACTGGGTTAAATAAGATTTTAGGCCCTCCCCTTCCAGCTCCTTCCTTGGTAAGCACTTGTAGAGAATCCATGAAATGAAACACTTTGGGCTAGAACTGGGTTCCTTGTGAGATTGGGAAGAGGGGTATACCAAACCCAAGACCAAACTCACTGCCACTGAGTCATTCTGACTCATAGGGACTCCCACTGGGTTTCCAAGGCCATAAATCTTTACAGAAGCAAACTGCCTCCTCTTTCTTCCATGGAGCCACTAGTTGGTTTAAACCAGCAACCTTTTCTGGTTAGCAGGCAAATCTCTCAACCACTGCACCATCAGAGCTCCTTAGAAGGGTATTCAGGGAGCAATAAAACACATTCCCTGCTGTGCAGTGTAGTGGGAGACAGAGGTGGGGAGTAAACAAATGTGTTATAGGTTTATATGGCCCCACCTTACTGAGCACCCTGAGGGAGGGCAGGAGCTGTGCATTTTATTCATCTTTTTAATTGATCAAGGCCCTGAAGCAGAGGAGGTTTAATAAGTCCTTGTTGCATGTTGAATGAAGGAAAGGCATAGGTTAGAAGCCACAATTTTGTTTGTATTATGTCGCAGACTTGACTGAAGTAAAAAGTGTGTTTTGTGAAACATTCTCATGGTGATAGTTATTGACCAATAACACATGACAGTGTAGTCCCAAGAGTGAAGAGGAGGCCAGAAATTGTCTCAGTGGGTCAAGGAAAGAGAGTAGACCAAGCCACACAACACACACACACACACACACACACACACACAGAGCTGCCTCCTTTTTCCAAGGAACACTCCTCTGTAGTACAGGTTTTCTTCTGTAGCTGAGGGAGGGGCCCAGGTCCCCATTTTGCAGCTGTTTTTCTGTATGTCACAGGAGTTTGGAGACAAAGCCACTCCCATTCCAGTCAAGAGGCCTCCCAAGGAGCAGCAATTCATCCCAGATTTGACCAGTCTTGAATTTTCAGATGGAGGCTGTCTGGCCTGAGGAAGTAGAAAGCAATGCCTCAACTATCTGCCAAACAGAGCAAACCCATACTTAGGATGATCACAGAAAAAGTATGTTTGGAAAGATGTTGGGTTTTTGTTTTGTTTTGTTTTTAGAATTAAAATAGTTGTCAGTATAAGCAATCAGAACTCTGCTCCACTACCTCATGTTCTTTTATGATTTAGTACTGACTTTATTTTGAATTACTACATATGTGGGGTGGGGATTAAGTGGTGCTATAAACTTTTTAGTGCTCAGAGTGATGTATCATGTCATTGTTAATAGATCAGCCTTTGAAGCCAGACTGGCCGCCTCTTACTAGCTGTGTGGCCTTGGGCAAGTTACCACTTCTTTGTGATTCATTGTCTCCATCTATAAAATGGGATGATTGGAATAATGATTGTGGTAGTTAAGGCTGTGTGTCAACTTGGCTGGGCCTGGTTTTGAATGTCTGGGCAGCTGGATGTAGTGATTCCCCATAATGAGACTGGTATCAACTCCATGGTGGAATCTACTGGAGCAGCTGAGTAGCTGCCTTAGGGATGTAGTCTGCTTCCAGTATATAAGGAGAAGTTTTGAGAAAGGTCTCAGCTTTTTGGTATGCTTGGACCCTGCATGTAGCCAAGTCTTCATTCAGCAGCTTGCCATGATTACCTGCTGATCTTGGGACTGGACTTGAACTAGTGGCCTGCCGTGTTACTTGATTGTGCCATTTCACTGGTTGACCTGGGGTTTCTCAGCCTCAGCAGCCAGCAGCTGTCAGTTAAGAAACACTTCCTGCTTCAGTGGGCCAGGAAGCAAGAGGCAGAGCTGAAGCCCAAGGTCAAGGAGCTTTTCACCCAGCCCCTAAAATTGGCACTTCCAACTCAGATTTCTTGTTATTGTTGTTAGGTGCCATCGAGTCATTTCTGACTCATAGCGACCCCATGCACAGCAGAACAAAACACTGCCCAATCCCACGCCAGCTCCACTATCCCTGCCCATCATCCTTGCCACCGTGTCAATCCATCTTGTTGAAGGCCTTCCCCTCTTTCATCGACCCTCCACCCTACCAAGCATGACATCCTTCTCCAAGGAATGGTCCCTTCTGACAACATGACCAAAATAGGTGAGACGAAGTCTGGCCATTCTCGCGGACAGATCTGTT
>NW_006921641.1:7269240-7286025 GCF_000298275.1 Orycteropus afer afer | reverse complement strand
GTCCCTTCTGACAACATGACCAAAATAGGTGAGACGAAGTCTGGCCATTCTCGCGGACAGATCTGTTAGTTCTTTTAGCAGTCCATGGTACTTTCAGTATTCTTCGCCAGCACCACAACTCAAAAGCATCAACTCTTCTTCGATCTTCCTTATTCATTGTCCAGCTCAGATTTCTAGCCTTCAGAATTGGAAGAGAATAAATACCTGTTGTTGAAGCCATCCATTTGTGGCATTTTCTGTTAGAGCAGCACTAGATAATCAAAACAATGATATTAGTACTTGACCTCTAAGATTGTTAAGAGAATTAAAAATAATTTACATATATACATAGATGTATATATGAGTTAATATATAAAAAGTTATGGAATCATACTGTGTACATTGTAAGTGCTGTGTAAGTATTTGCTATTTTTATTATTAATGTTACTGTTATTATTGTCACTAAAGTTCTTATTCTAATCCTAGAAGAGAAGATGGGAGCAAGGTTATGTCTATATGTTTCCAGACCTACAAGAGAATCAATAGCTCTTAAGTTTTTGAATTCTGTGTCGAGAGGGTTGAGAAGAAAAAAATAGAGAGTTAGGGGTGATAGGAGTTTAAGTAACTCTGGTTTATACCAAGTACCCACTCTCCTTCTCCCAGGGTCTTGGTCTTGGGCAGTGAGGGTCGGAAGTGGTCTGTAGGTTAAGGAAGGTGACTGGTGGAACTTCATCCTAGCAGGTGGCTAGGAGTTGCTGGAGATGTAAGGAAGGTACTCTGGCGAGTGGCTGGTCTGCCTGAGGGTGGCACCTTGTATACAAGGCAGATGTCAGCAATACGGTCCATTGAACAGTCTATCCCTTTGATTTTAAGGAACAAACATTAACTTTGGGCCCACCTGCACTGTGAATAGTTGTTCTTCCTGACCTCCTGGCCTCACTCAGGAATCTTCTGTGGAATCAGATCATTGATTCAACAGGCCAGGAGCACCACCCATGTGCCAGGCACTACTTAGGAAAATGAAGATGCTGAGATTTTTTGAAATCTTATTCTGCCACTCCTCAGAAGAAAGATGGGGCCATCTACTTCCGTAGTGATACTGCCTCGGAAACCCAAGGAGGAATCACTATGAGTTGAGTCTGACTCAATGGCACATAACAACAACAACAACATTCTGTGCTTGAACCCATTCTAAACATATTGCATTTTTAACTTATTTAATCCTCATAATACTCTTATGAATTAGTTATCTGTTATTTTATTATTCCAGAGAAAGAAACTGAGGCCCAGAAGCCTAATAACTTGCCCAAATTTATTCAGCTTGTGACAGAATTGAAATTTGTTGTTGTTGTTGTTAAGTGCCGTCGAGTCGTTTCCGACTCATAGCGACCCCATGCACAGCAGAACGAAACACTGCCCGATCCCGCACCAGCCCCACAATCCCTGCTATACTCGAGCCCATCATCGCAGCCACTGTATCAATCCATCTCGTTGAAGGCCTCCCCCTCTTTCGTCGACCCTCCAACCTACCAAGCATGACATCCTTCTCCAGGGAATGGTCCCTTCTTACAACATGACCAAAATAGGTGAGACGAAGTCTGGCCATTCTTGCTTCCAAGGAGCATTCTGGCTGCACTTCCTCCAGGACAGATCTGTTAGTTCTTTTAGCAGTCCATGGTACTTTCAGCATTCTTCGCCAGCACCACAACTCAAAAGCATCAACTCTTCTTCGGTCTTCCCTATTCATTGTCCAGCTCTCACATGCATACAAGGTGATTGGAAATATCATGGCTTGTGTCAGGCACACCTTAGTCCTCAAGGAGATATCCTTGCTCCTCAGCACTTTCAACAGTTCCTTCGCAGTTGACTTTCCCAATGCTACACGTCGTCTAATGTCCTGACTGCTGCTTCCGTTGGCATCGATTGTAGAACCAAGCAATGTGAATTCCTTGACAACCTCAATCTTCTCTCCATTGATTGTGATGCTGCTCATTGGTCCAGTTGTGAGGATTTTTGTTTTCTTTATGTTGAGATGTAATCCATACTGCAGACTGTATTCTTCAACCTTCATCAGTAGGTGCCTTAAGTCATCCTCACTTTCAGCAGGCAAAGTTGTATCGTCTGCATATCTCAGGTTGTTAATGATTCTTCCTCCAATCCTGATACCACGTTTTTCTTCATATAGTCCAGCTTCTCGGATTATTTGCTCAGCATATAGATTGAATAAGTGTGGAGAAAGAATACAACCCTGACGCACTCCCTTCTTGATTTTAAACCATGTAGTGTCCCCTTGTTCTGTTCGAACGAAATTTAAACCCAGGCAATCTGGCCCCAGAGCCCAAAGTTCATGGTCTTAGCCACCGATATCTGTTTGCAGGCTTTAGAGGCAGCAGGGGTGAACAATTGATTATGCAAACTCAAGGAAGAGCCACAGCAAAGTCAAACAATGTAGCAGAGGACCTCAAAAGAAAAATAACTAATTTCATATCTCTGGTTTCTTCTCTTTGCAGCTTCAACAGAGGTTGAAGTTATTGTTCCTACTACCACTTCTTCTAGAGTTCTGCCCCATTTAAGGTTTTACTTTTTGCTATTTCCTGCTAGAGGAGAAGGGGGAGAGAATTACAATCAACTCTACTGCATAGAGGACTCTCCCCACCCACAGATTCCATAGCATCAATACCAGCCCTCTTCGAGCTGTGTCTTGGTTGATCATGGAGGAAGGAAAGACCCGAACACTTATGTGATTATCTTTTTAAGTTCAGGAATGTGTTTTAACCCTTAGAAGATGGAATTATTTTCTGCTTTGAATTTTTTGTTGAAACCACATATTTCCAGTAATGGAAGGCATTTTGAATGACGTGGGAGAAAAAATTTTTTGAGATTATATGAATTTTTATATGATTAGTGGGACACATTTATCCCAAGGGGACTCTGGTGCTGAGTTTGGTGGAATGAGGCCTGTTTCTTCAGATTCATGCAGTGATATAAACCCCCACAAGATGGCAGCACACATTAAAAATGGGAAATGTAGGTGGGCAGAAATGTAGGTGGGCACTGTATGTCCTATGTGTCACAAAAGGATCCAGTTGTTTTCCAGAACTGGCAATGTCAAGTGTGATGTTTCCTATCCGTTTAACCCGACGGGTTAAAGAAAAGAGCATCATGGGTGATGAATACTATATAAACTTGTCCAATCTGCCATTGCTTTTGCTCTTGGGGGCTGAGCTTACTAAAGAGGCAGACCATGAGGTCACAGCACCAAGAACTAGCCTCAAAAAGACAAGCTTCAAATACAAGTGAGTCTCCCTCTGTGCGAATGAATTCCCAGTCTCTGACAAGAGCACTGGCACAATCACCATCAACAAATATTGCCTTGGTGGCCTTTGAGTCTTGTTGATTATTGATTCCAAAGTGCCTCTCACAAGCCCCTCACACTTCATAATATCCCTCTTGCTCTCCTGGTTTTTCATATTGCCCAGACACCCAACTCCCACTGTATAACTCAGACTTTTGCTTGCTAACCACAGAAACCAACTCTAGTTAACTGAATCAGAGAAGGAATGTATTGGAAGAATACTGGGTCATCCACAGAATCAGGAAAGCTGAAGGACGAGTTAGAGGTAGGAATCAAGGGGAGCAAAGGCTCAGTCACATTCACAACACAAGAACAGCCCACCTGGGAAGTTACTACAGTCATCACTGCCACAGGACCTGCTGGACCCACTCACATATTGACAAGACCCTCCCCCAACTCTCAACTTCAACAACACTGCCATGAATACTCCCTTACCAACCCTTGAGCCTTTGGGTGGCCTCTCTAGATGAAAAGTCCCCAGCAGGACCCATGATTGACTATACTTCAGTCACGGCTAGTAATCTAGATATCAGAGGTAAGGAAAGAGTTATCTATCCCTTAGTTCAGCTTCTATAACGGGAAGTTTCTTCCTACACATTTCTTTGTTACTTTCCCCAAAATAGGAAAAAAAAGCATTTTTGGAGGCAGAGCATATGGAAAAAACCTGCCCTACTGCAGATGCCCTTGAAATGGAGACATTCGATCTTTGTTGGATGGAGAAAAACAGCCCAAGTCTTTCTCATGGCTTCCCTATTCCATGAACAAATGCATTTCTACTTTAGTGAAGACAGTACAGTCTCACAGTCTTTGTTACTTGCAAGTTAAAAGAACACTGACCTCTACCTGTGGTTCTCAATTAGTGGTGGCACAGGCCCCCAAGGGATGTTAGAAATGTGTGGGAATGTTTTTTGCTTGTCCCAGTGTCTACCATTTAGTGAATATTGACTATATTAGTATCCTAGGACTCCTGTGAGAAAGTACCACAAACTGGGTGGCTTAAAATAACAGAAATGTATTCTCTCACAGTCTGGAGGCCTGAAGCCTAAAATCAAGGTAGCCATAGAGCCATGCTTTATATGAAGGCTCCAAGAGAGGATTCTTCCTCTGCCTCTTCCGGCTTCTGGTAACAAGTGTTCCTTGGCTTGTGGCAGCACAATTTCAATCTCTTCCTGCCTCTGTCATCTGGGCACAGCTGTGCCCTCTGTGACTGTGCCTCTTTTCCTCTTTTTATAAAGATATCAGCCATACTGGATTAGGGCCCACCCTACTCCAGAATGACCTCATGTTAACTAGTTACATCTGCAAAGACTATTTACAAACAAGGTCACATTCAAAGGTACAAGGAGGGGAGTTAGGACTTCAACATATCTTTTTCTGTGGGATACAAATCAACCCATAGCACTGTCTACAGTATCCCGAAGGACTAGGCATCCTAAAGGATGCACACAGCACTGTTGAACACAGGGCTTCATTTTTGTTGGCTCCACAATCAACGCCCATGGAAGCAACAGTCAAGAAATCAGATGTCATCTTATTGCACTGGGCAAATCTGCTGCAAAAGACCTCTTTAAAGTGTTAAAGATGTCACTTTGAAGACTAAAGTGCACCTGCCCCAAGCTATCATCTTTTCAATAGCCTCATATGTATGTGAGAGCTGAATAATGAAGAAAGAAAACTGCAGAAGAATTTATGCATTTGAATTGTCATGTTGGCAAAGAATATTGAATGTACCATGGACTGCTAGAAGAATGAACAAATCTATTTTAGAGGAAGTACAGGTGGAATGCTCCTTAGAAGCAAGAATGGTTAGACTTTGTCTCTCGTACTTTGGTCTTGATGTCAGAAGGGGCCAGTCCCTGAAGAAGGATATCATCCTTCTTGACATAGTGGCTGCAATGATTGTGAGGATGGTGCAGGACCAGGCAGTGTGTTCTCTTGCCCATATGGTGGCTATGAGTCAGAACTGACTTGATGGCACCTAACAACAAGGACACTGAAACTCGGAGAGAAAATGTACTTTACACAAGGTCACACGGTTGGTGTCAGAACTACTAGAGTCAGATTTTTTGTTGAGGGCTCTTTCCATACGTTGTTGCCTTGTCTGGATTTGCTTTGCAGTCTCTTGTTTCCAGGAACCTCCCTGAGCAGCTTCTAGGGCTCATGTGATTGGGTCAAGGGCTCAGGCAGGGCCCTGTATCCCAAGAAGCCACCTACTGACACCCCTAGTAAGAGAGAGAAAGAAAGAAAACTGCAGAAGAAATCATGCATTTGTATTGTCATGTTGGCAAAGAATACTGAGAGAGAGTAAGAGAGAGAGGGGCTGCCTGCAGAAGGGGCTGAACTCTGGGTAGATCAGGCACCAAGCAAATGGAATAAACAGTCAGAAAGTTGCAGTCTCACCCAGGGGAACATACAGGCGGGGTACAGATTTGCAGGGACTAGAAGCAGTTGCTCGAATCAGGTAATCACACAGGAACTAATTAGCACCTTCCTTCCAAGCTTAGCTCTCTGGGCAGGAGGATGCTCAGTGTAGAAAAGCAACCCATTAATTACTTTATCAGGAAGTACCGATAAGAATCCGAAAAAGGTATGCTCTAGGGCTCAGAGCTAATTAAAGAAGGTTGTGGCGTGAAGGGATGTCTGTCTCAGCCCAGAGAGAGCGCTGGCTTTGATACTGAGCCTCTGGCTCCATAGCCCCAGACTTGTGAGCAAGTAAGGGCTCTGGCTACCCAAGGAAACCCTACTCTAGCAGTTCACCAGCCCAGGACTGGGGTCATTCTGAACCAGAGAGTCTGCTGACTGGAGTGGACTAGCTGTCCCATGGTGTGTAGTGCTGCTTTAGTTTAACGGGTGGGGGTGGGGTGGGGTGGCTCACAAGGGAGGGGTCTAATCTCTTTCCCAAGACTGTCCTAAGAGCACTTTTAAGATTTGATATGATGTGTGCATTCTCTTTCCCTTCTTCATAAGGAAAATGCTATCCTGGTGTTACTATTATGCCAATTTTGTGGGGGAAGAAAGTTATGCTCAGGTAGCATAAATGTCTAGTCAGGAGTCACTCAGGGGGGAGAGGCAGAAACCCAACTTGAGCCCAGAACCAAACCAGGGAACCCAAAATTCTATGTCATTTGCCCTTGCTTGGTATTATCCTATACCAAAAAAACCAAACTCACTGCCTTCAAGTCGATTCTGACTTGTGGCAACCCTCACTGGGTTTCCAAGGCTATAATTCTTTATGGAAGCAGACCGTCTCATCATTCTTCCGAGGAGCAGCTGATGGGTTCAAACCCCCAACCTCCTGGTTAACAGCCACATGTCTTAACCAGTACACCACCAGAGATCCTTCAAATGGTTATAGGGAGGAGGAGATGAAACAAGATTTCATTGTGAAGATAATAGCAACATTTTGTATAGACACATTTGCTTCAGGTCTTCTAGGAAAGTAAAAACAAAACAAAACATTGTTCCACTGGATAATTATAAAGTGACCTACAGAAGGTGGAATGCTTTCTCTAATGACATATGCAAAGACAAGAGAAAGGTCAGGAAATACTAAAACTTACATTCTAGAATGTAAAAGTTTGGAGATTCCTTGTGAATAGGGCACTTTGTGCTAGTAAGTGTTAAATGCTCGTTGTTCATTGCTTTGCTGTCTTAAATGTGGCCCAGAAGAGCTATATTGAAGTTCAGGGAGGTTGAAATTAAGGGGATGGAAAAGGGCCATTTGTATGGATTCTTTCTTCTATGAATTTTTTGTAATTATTCCAGGAGTCATCATAAACCCCATTGTCATTGAATCAACTCTGACTCATAGGCAACCCTAGAGAACAGAGTAAAACTGCCCCATAGGGTTTCCAAGGCTGTAATCTTTACAGAACCAGGCAGACTGTCACATCTATTTCCTGTGGAGTGACTGGTGAGTTCAAACCACCAACTTTTTAACAGCCAAATGCTAAATCACTGCACCAACAGGGCTCCTTGTTATTGTTAGATGCCGCCAAGTCGATTCCTCCTCATAGCAATTCTATGTACAATAGAAGGAAACACTACCCAGTCCTGCCCCATCCTCACATTCCTTGCTATGGTTGAGCACATAGCAGCAGCCACTGTGTCAATCCATCATACTCTTTTCTCTGACTCTCCACTTTACCAAGCATGAGCTCCTTTTCCAGGAACTGGTCCCTTCTGACAATATGACCAGAGTAAGTGAGACAAAGGCTGACCACTCTCACTTCTAAGGAGCATTTCAGCTGCATTTCTTCCTGGAAAGATTTGTTCATTGTTCTGGTAGTCCATGATATTTTAAATATTCTTTGCCAATGCCACAATTCAAAGGCATCAGTTCTTCTGTCTTCCTTATTCATTGTCCAACTTTCACACGCATATGAGACGATTAAAAATACCATGGCCTGGATTAGGTGCACCTTAGTCTTCAAAGTGACATCTTTGCTTTGCAATACTTTAAAGAGATCTTTTGCAGCAGATTTGCCCAGTGGAATATGTCTTTGATTTCTTGACTGCTGCTTCCAGGAGTATTGATTGCAGATCCAAGTAAAATGAAATCTTTGACAACTTCAATCTGTTCTGCATTTATCATGATGTTGCTCATTGGTCCAGTTGTGAGGATTTTTGTTTTCTTTATGTTGAGGTGTGATCTATACTGAAGACTATATTCTTTGATCTTCATCAATAATTGTTTCAAGTCCTCTTCATTTTCAGTAAACAAGATTGTATTATCTGTATATTGCAGGTTGTTAATGATTCTTCCTCCAGTCCTGATGCTGCATTCTTCTTCATAGAGTCCAGCTTCTCAGATTATTTGCTCAACATACAGATTGAGTAAGTATGGTGAAAGGATACAACCCTGACACGAGCACTTCCTAATTTTAAACCGTATAATATTCCCTTGTTCTATACAAACGACAGCCTCTTGGTCTACAGGTTCCTCATGAGCACAGTTATGTGTTTTGGAATTCCCATTCTTTGCAGTGTTATCCATAATTTGTTATGATCCACACACACACACACACACACAAAAAAAAACTAACTCACTGCCATCGAGTCAATTAGACTCATATTGACCCCTCCTTGGGTTTCCGAGGCAGTGTCTCTACAGAAGTAGATTGCTCAATCTTCTTTCCAAGGAGTGGCTGGTGTTGCAAAGTCAATAAAACATGTGTAAAAATCTTTCTGGTATTCGTTGCTTTCAGTAAGACATTAGCAATGATATGCCTCATTCCACATCCTCTTCTGGATCCAGCTTGCATTTCTGGAAGTTCCCTGTTAATACGCTGCTGCAACAGTTTTTGAATTATATTCAGCAAAGTTTTACTTGCAGGTGATATTAATGATATTGTTAGAAAATTTCCACATTATGTGGGATCACCTTTCTTTGGAATGGGCACAAATATAGACCTTTTCCAATAGGTTGGACAGATAGCTGTCTTCTAAATTTCCTGGCATAGATGAGTAAGTACCTCCAAAGCTGCATCCACCTGTTGAAACATCTCAATGGGTATTCCATCAGTTCAATCAATGGGTATTTCACCAATTCCTTCAGTGAAGCTTGGACTTCTTCCTTCCATACCATTGATTCTGGATCACATGCTACCTCCTGAAATGATTGAACATTAGTCAATTCTTTTTGGTACAATGACTCTGTATATTCCTTCATCTTCTTTTGATGCTTCCTGCATCATTCAATATTTTGCTCATAGAACCCTCCAATATTGCAACCTGAGGCTTGAATTTTTTCCTCAGTTCTTTCAGCTTGAGAAATGCAAAGCATTGTTCTTTGCTTTTGGTTTTCTAATTCCAGGTCTTTGCACATTTCATTACAATATTTTACTTTGTCTTCTAGAGCTGCCCTTTGAAATTTTTTCTTCACATCTTTTAGTTTGACATTTCTTCCTGTTACTTTAGCTACTTTCCATTCAAGAGCAAGTTTCAGAGTCTCTTCTAACATCCATTTTGGTCTTTTCTTCCTTTCCTATCTTTTTAATGACCTTTTGTTTTCTTCATGTATGATGTCTTGATATCATTCCACAACTCATCTGGATTTCAGTAATTCGTGTTCAATTCATTGACTTTATTCTTCAGATGATCTCTAAATTCAGGTGGGATATATTCAGCACCATATGTTGGCTCTCATGGATTTGTTTTCATTTTCTTCAGCTTCACCTTAACTTGCATATGAACAATTGATGGTCTATTCCACAGTCAGCTCCTACCTTGTTTTGACTGATGATATTGAGCTTCTCCAGCACCTCGTTCCAATGCTGTAGTTGATTTGATTTCTCTGTATTCCATCTGGCAAGGTCACGTATAGTCACTGTTTATGTTGTTGAATAAAGGTATTTGCAATGACTTAGTTGTTGGTCTTGTAAAGTTCTATCATGTGATCTCTGGCATCATTTCTACCACAAAGGCCATATTTTCCAATTACCAATGCTTCTTCTTTGTTTCCAACCACCATTCTTCTGTCAGTTTGTCATACTGTTGTGGCTTGCCTGTTGCTGTGAGGCTGGAGGTTATACCACAGGTATCTCAAACACCAGCAGGGTCACCCATGGTGGACACATTTCAGCAGAGCTTCTAGACTAAGATGGACTTGGAAGAAAGATGAGGCCATTCCCTTCTGAAAGAATTGGCCGGTGAAAACCTTATGAATAGCAGTGAAGCACTGTCAAATATATTATTGGAAAACAGTGTTCCTTCGAAGTCATCATTATCTATGGATATTTGATCTCTAGCCTGTGCCCTTTCCTTTGCCAACTTGCTTGCTCAAAATTGAATTAAAATAGATTGAATGCTTACAACTGCTCTGTGTCTGGTACATGCTAAGAACGCTAAATTATTTACCACACTAAGTCCTTAAAATTGTCCAGCAATGCAAGGATTCTTAACTGAAGTTATGGATGTGAAACTGAGGCTCAAAGAGGTTTCAGGTCTTAGCACTGGTCAGCCCATCTGAGGTCCAGTGTGGTGCCCTTCCAAGCCTTCTCTATGAAAGTCTTCCAGAGAAATCTTACACTTCTAATCATTCTAGAGGAGCTCTGGTGGCATAATGCCTAAGGCATTAGCCTGCTAACCAGAAGGCTCACAGTTCAAACCCACCAGCCACTCCTCAGAAGGAAGGTTGGGCAATATACTTCCATAGTGATACTGCCTTGGAAACCTAAAGAGGGGATGCTGAGTCGGATCCGACTTGATGGCAGTGTGTTTGTTGTAATCATTCTAGACACTGCTGGTCTTCCATCTAGTTGGACGTATTGAGCAGAATTGAGAGACTTGATTTTAGAAGAGTCTGGGTAGTATAAATAGTTAAGTGCTTGACTATTAACAGAAAGTTTGGTAGTTCAATCTCACCAGAAATGCCTTGAAAGAAAGGTCTGGAACTCCCTATAGAAACAAATTCTACTCTGCAGCACACGGGGTTGTCATGAGTTGAACCAACTTGATAATAACTAATTTGGTTTTAGTTTATACTTCTAGTCAGTTCTAATTTTCATCAGCAGGTCTCTTCTCTAAATCTTAGTTTCTTGTCTGTAGAGGGAGTGGCTCTCTAAGCCACTTCCTGCTCTGTCCCTCCACCCAGTATCTGTGTGTATCTCAGGACAATTGTAGTTGATTCTTATGTCTCAGTCTGGTGTATTTATGGGTTTATTGTTCCTTCTCAGCCTGGGTCCTCAGAACAGACAATAGGCCTGGTCCTCTGTCCCCCTTACCTGTTGCTGCTCACCTGGGTTTCTAGGACTGACAGAGCCTGTCAGACAAGTGCTCTGGGGAAGTCAGGAAGCAACAAAGCCCTGGAAGAGGGCACAGCCCTCTCTGATGGCTGTGGAGCAGGTAACCACAAGCTTCAAAGCTGAGGGACTTCCTCCCAGCAGCTTCTGTGTGCTTCTCAAAGAAAGACTGTTTTAATAAAAATATAAATGCATGTTTCCTGTATTCTTTTTTATTTTCTAGCATGTGCTTTTGAATTGGAGTGTTGGTTAACAATATTGAATATACCATGGACTAGCAGAAAAATAAATATATGTGTCTTGGAGGAATGCTCCTTAGAAGTGAGAATGGCTAGACTTTGTCACCTGTACTTTGGTCATCTTGTCAGAAGGAACCAGTCCTTGGAAAAGGATATCATGCTTGGTAAAGAAGAGGGTCAGGGAAAAAGGAGAAGATCCTCAACAAGATAGATTGACACAATGGCTACAACTATGGAGTCAAGTATAGCAATAATTGTGAGGATGGTGCAGGAGCAGGCAGTGTTTTGTTCTATTGTACATAGAGTCACTATGAGTCAGAAATGAGCTCTGGTAGCATAGTGGCTAAGACACTTGCCTGCTAACCAGACGGCTGGCGGTTCAAACCCACCAGCCACTCCTCGGAAGGAAGGTTGGGCAATCCTACTTCCGTAGTGATACTGCCTCGGAAACCCAAGGAGGGGTCGCTATGAGTCAGGGCCGACTCGACAGCACATAACAACAACAACAACAACAACAAGTATACGGGGAGCCCTGGTAGCATAGTGCCTAAGGCACTTGACTGCTAACCAGAAAGCTGGCGGTTCAAACCCACCAGCCACTCCTCGGAAGGAAGGTTGGGCAATCCTACTTCCGTAGTGATACTGCCTCGGAAACCCAAGGAGGGGTCGCTATGAGTCGGGGCCGACTCGATGGCACATAACAACAACAACACAACAACAAGTATACGTAGAAAAGCATGGAAATTGTAGTAATGTTAAAAAATTAAATACATAATGAGATGGTTTCACATCTTCCCAAATGGCTGAGGATTGTTAGAAAGTCCAAAACCATCCCTTAGACTCAAGACTCAATTGCTCTCTGAAAGCATCATCTGCCCACAAACTCTTTTCAGCAGTAGCAGAATCTCTGGACTAAGTGTATGGTCTAGGGAGGTGCTTACGTGCATGGTGGCCCCTCTGACAGGAACAAGTCTCATGTGTATGCAGAGAAAAAAGGTGCTAGGCCTTGCCCCCATGGAGCTTAGAGTTACAACAGGAAAGGGGGAAGCTGACAATAAACAGGCAAAGTAAAAAATAAATAAATATGTAATTTCAAACTGAGAAAGTGTTAAAAAAGGAAGAAGCAGAGTGGTGTGATGGAGTGTAATGGTGAGGGAAAGTTTCTATTTAAGCAACATTGTCCAGGAAGTTCTATTTGAGAAGGTATCATGCAAACTGAGAGTTGAAAGAGAAGAAATCAGCTGCTCTACAAGCTGGGGAAAGAGGCTGAAGCAAGGTTAAAGGCCCTGAAACAGGGATGGACAAACGTTTTCTGTAAAGGGCCAAATAATAAATATTTTAGGCTTCACGGTCCATACAATCTGTTGCAACTATTCAAAGCTGCCCAATCCTACCTATGTAGTGGGAAAACAGATAGATTATCATATCTATCTGCAAATAGATATATTATTATAGATAATACTTAAATGAATTAGCATGGCTGTGTTTCAGTAAAACTTTACTTACAAAACAGATGCAGGCAGCAATCCTTGTCCTAAAACAATAAAGTGCCTGGTGGGTGCTAGGAAGAATGAGGCTGACAAACAGTGAACAGGCAGGGGAGGTTCTCAAGGGGAGATGGAGAAGACAAACTGGAGTAAGATTATAGAGAGCCTTGTAGATTATGGTAAAGAGTTTGGGATATATTCTATATCCACTGGTAAGCCACTACGAGGTTTTAAAGCAGCAACGAGCCATGATTCAATTGACACTTCCAAGAAGTTATTCTGGCTACTCTGTGGAGAAAGAATTGGAGAGAGGAAGAGAGGATGAATCTACTGTAGTAGTTGAGGGAGAGGGGCTGGTGGCCTTGCCAACTGGTGGAGATGGAGAAAGGTGGATGACTTGGACACAGATGACTCTGGGAAGTAGAATTGAAGGACTCACTGAGGATGCATGTGGAGCTGAGAAAGAGGAAGACATCAAGGATGGCACCTAGATGTCTGGCTTGAGCAACTAGATAAATTTATTGAGATGTAGAAGGCAGGAAATGGAGGAACTGGAGTCAGGGGGTAGACTTTGGGATAGCAATCAAGAGTTTACTTTCAGACATGATAAGTTTGAGATGTTTCTGAGACATCCAAGGGAGAAGTCTGGTAGCCAATATGAGTCAGAATGTCAAGAGAGATGAGACCCAACCTAGTTGATACTCGTCATACTCCAGTTCATCTTGGTCCCACCTGTAACTAGGACTCAGCCCTTTATCCTTATTTCCAGCTGGAATGACTCCAGTCATGGCATGACCTCCCCACAGTCATAAAGCCATGCTGTTGCTGCTGTTGCCTCATCTTCTGACACTACTGGCTGTCTTGAGTGACAATCATGACCCCTGCCATATCAGAAGCCTCAGAAACTCCCCAGCCCATGTGAAGCCCACCTGGACCCCTGGAATCTCTGATATCCCTGCCGACTTCCCAGACAGACCCTGCAACATAACTAGGAAGTGCAAAGGACATAATACCCCAAAGAACAAATTTCAACCAATGTGAAAAAGGAAAGGGAAAGGGACTGGAAGATGAAATGTTTGTTTTCCTCCTTCTATGAACTCTTTCAAGATGCCCAGTTCCATTGGGCCTCTCTGGATGGCTCACTTAACCAAGCAAACACTACACATCCTTGTGAAGCTGTGGTCAGCTCCACAATACACTACCATGTGTGTGCTTACCTTCTTCCCTGCCTCAGTTCCTTTTTTCCTCAGCCTTGCTTCCCTTTATTTAAACCCTCCAGTAAGTGTTGTTGTTATGTGCTGTTGAGTCAGCCCTGACTCATAGTGACCTCTCCTTGGGTCTCCGAGGCAGTATCACTACAGAAGTAAGATTGCCCAACCTTCCTTCTGAGGAGTGGCTGGTGGGTTTGAACCGCCAGCCTTCTGGTTAGCAGTCAAGTGCCTTAGGCACTATGCTACCAGAGCTCCAATAAAACATTAGCCCCTGAGTTTTGCCTCAGAGTCTGTTTTATAGAGGCTCTGGGATAATGCAGGTTTTAGATGTTCAATATGGTAGTTCTAGTTCCAGGTACTATTTAATTGACTCTGATTCACGGCAACCTCATGTGTGTCAGAAGAGAATTGTGCTCCACAGGGTTTTCAGTGGCTGATTTTTCAGAAGTAGACCATCAAACCCTTATTTTTAGGCACTTCTGGGTGCATTTGAACCACCACCCTTTTCGTTAGCAGCCAAGTGCTTTGACCATTTGCAATATCCAAATATAGAAAGCACCACTGATTTATTTCACAAACAACATCTATTATAAACCAGGCATTGTTCTAAATGCCTTATAATTATTGACTCATTTTATCATCATAACAATCCAGTGAAGAAAGTATTACTATTGTTCTCATTTTACACGTGAGAAAACTGCAGCAGAGAGGTTAAGCAGTCATATAGATCAGTGCTGTCCAATAGAAATATAATGCAAGCCTCATATGTAGTTCTAAATATTTTAGTAGCAACATTAAAGAAGATACAGGTAAAATTAATTTTAATATTCACCAGCTGCTCCATGAGAGAAAGATGAGGCAGTCTGGTTCCATAAAGATTTACAACCTTGGAAACTCTATGGGTGTCGATATAAGTCAGAATCGATGTGATGGCTGTCGGTTTGGTTATTTGGGTTTATGTTATTTAACTTCATATATCCAAAATAGGAGTTTGGGTGGCATAGTGCTTAAGACATTTGACTGCTAACCAGAAGGCTAGTGGTTCAAACCCTCTAGCCACTCCTCTGAAGGAAGATTGAGCAATCTACTTCCTTAGTAATACTGCTTCGGAAACCCAAGGATGGGTCAGATCCGACACCATGGCAGTGGTTTTTTTTTTTTAAATCCAAAATGTATAATTTCAACATGTAATCATGTTGTTGTTGTTAGGTGCCATCGAGTTGTCTTCAACTCATAGTGACACTATGCACAGCAGAATGAAACACTGCCTGGTCCCAAGCCAGCTCCATGATCCCTACTATACTTGAGCCCATCACCACAGCCACTATGTCAATCTGTCTCATTGAGGGCCTTTCCCTCTTTCATCAACCCTCCAACTTACCAAGCATGACATCTTTCTCCAGGGAATGGTCCCTTCTGACAACATGACCAAAGTAGGTGAGATGAAGTCTGGCCATTCTTGCTTCCAAGGAGCATTCTGGCTGCACTTCCTCCAGGACAGATTTGTTAGTTCTTTTACAGTCCATGATACTTTCAGCATTCTTCACTAGCACCACAACTCAAAAGCATCAATTCTTCCTTGGTCTTCCTTATTCATTGTCCAGCTCTCACATGCACATGAGATGATTGAAAATATCATGGCTTCTGTCAGGTGCACCCCAGTCCTCAAGGAGACATCTTTACTCTTTAGCACTTGAAATGTGAAGTCTTTGACAACCTCAATCTTTTCTCCATTTATCGTGATACTGTTTATAGGTCCAATTGTGAGGATTTTTGTTTTCTTTATATTGAGATGTAATCCATACTGCAGACTATATTCTTTTTTGTTTTGTTTTGTGATTTGGTTAAAAAAATACAGAGCAAATTCCCTTTCCACACAGCAGTTCTCATATACTTTGTCTCATGACAGGAGCTCTGGTAGCATAGTGCCTAAGGCACTTGACTGCTAAAAAGGCTGGCGGTTCAAACGCATCAGCCACTCCTCGGAAGGAAGATGGGGCAAGCTACTTCCATAGTGATACTGTCTTGGAAACCCAAGGAGGGGTCTCCATGAGTCGGATACAACTCGACAGCAATGGGTTTGGTTTTAGTTTGTCTAATGACATTTTATCACATTAAAATGTCTAATACAATTTATCACAATGCAACAGCTCCTCTCCCACTTTCTCCCAATAGTTACCTCTTCCCTGTGTCCATCCTTCCATGCACTCCTGCCCCCTGAGTTGTCTCCCTGTGCATAAGCTGCCCTTCTTTCTCACATGACTGATCTCTCTAAGGAGTGTATCTACCACAGGTAAATGTTCACCTCATATGCCTGTCTTTTGTTTGGCTGGAAGCCACAGTGTGGGTTCAATTCCAGACCAGAAGGGCATCTAGGGGCCATAGTCTCAGTGGTTCCATCAGGCTCTGTCAGACCAGCAAACCTGGTCCCCACTTTTTTTTTTCAAATGATTTTGAGTTTTGTTGCACATTGTTCTTCCTCTCTATCCAGGATCTCCTACAGAGATCTCCCTCCAAGTGATTGACAGTGGTAGCCAGGTACCATCCACTTCTTCTGGTCTCATAGTCATATAGGCTGAGGATCACATGGTGTACCAGTTGCTAGAACTAATTGTTTCCACGAATCTTTGGTTTTCTTCATTCTTCTTTGCTCTGGATGAGGAGAGACCCATCGTTGTATCTAGATGGCAGCTTGCAAGCTTTTAAGATCCCAGTCGCTACTCACCAAAGTAGGAGGTGGAACAATGTTTTGTGTAGTATGTTATGCCAATT
>NW_006921641.1:7260814-7266907 GCF_000298275.1 Orycteropus afer afer | reverse complement strand
GACCCGACTCATAGTGCCCCCTCCTTGGGTTTCCGAGGCAGTATCACTACGGAAGTAGATTGCCCCATCTTCCTTGCGAGGAGTGGCTGGTGGGTTTGAACCGCCAGCCTTCTGGTTAGCAGTCAAGTGCCTTAGCCACTATGCTACCAGAGCTCCCATAGAATCTGTCAATATTGCAACTCGAGGCTTAAATTTTTTCCTCAGTTCTTTCAGCTTGAGAAATACTAAGTGTGCTCTTCCCTTTTGGTTTTCTAACTCCAAGTTTTTGTACATTTCATTATAGTAATTGGCTTTGTAATAATAATCATGTTACATGTTATTAATTAGATATTTTGCACTATGTTTTCATATTAATGAAGTCCTTGAAAGCTGGCATGTATATTATACACATTATTATATTTTTTGTATACATTTTATTTTTATTGTTGTTAGTTGCTGTCAAGGCAGGTCTGATTCACAGTGACCCCATGTACAACAGAACTAAATGTTGTCTTCTCTGGCCCTGCACTATCTTCACTATCATTGGTATCCTCAAATCCATTGTTGCAGTCACTGTGCCCTTCAACCTAGGACGCCCCTCTTCCAGCACTATATAGGACAATATTCTGTTGTGATCCATGGGGTTTCCAGTGGCTAATTTTTGGAAGTCAAACACCAGGCCTGTATTATAGTACATCTCGATTTGCACTAGCTACAGTTCAAGTGCTCAGTAGTCACATGTGGCTAGCAGCTATCTAATTGGACAGTGCAGATATAGATGGTGTGTAGTCTTGAAAATGAGTAACAATGCAGAGAAGAGAAGAGTCTTTAAAACTGTACTGACATTCTTTGGGCTAGATATAAATATGAATAAAGGTGATCTTTTCACAATAAGAATTAAGTAGGTATACAGAATTTTCTTTATTCTTAATTCTTTGATAATTATACTGTGTATCTATTAGCAAATGCTGACATAAAAAAATAGCAAGCAATTAGCGAACAAAGGTTATAGAAAACGTCTTGGAAATAGCTGTTTATAATTAGTCTGACTATATTTTGCATATACTTGCTATATTTGAGCTTTTTATACTGCACACAAACAAAATTTAGGTGTTTTTTGTTAGCAAAAATCATTCCAGTGTGTATGGTTGGAATAAATTTTCAATTGGATTCATGTTCAGTTTCAGTGCTTATTTGCTGAATCCTTGCTGTGTGCCAGGCATTGTGAGAAGTGCTAGGGCTATAGGAGTAAAGATACATGGGGTCTGCACCCTTAGGGAGCCTACGGTCTGGGGAATGAGCAAAAAAAAAAAAAAAATTTTACTGCTGTCAAGACAAATCTGACTCATAGCGACCCCTCCTTATGTTTTCAAGGTGGTATCTCTATAAAAATAGATTGCCCAATCTTCCTTTCAAGGAGTGACTGGTGGGTTTGAGCTGCCAGTCTTCTGGTTAGCAGTCAGATGCCTTAAGCACTACACCACCAGTGCTCCCAGGGGGGTAAGCAAGACCATTGATTATGATGCAATGACAAAACAGTGTGATGGTTGCCATGAGAAGAAAGGGTAGGGACCTGGGACAGCAGGTAGGAAGGCTATCTGACTTGGAATTAAAATTCAGGGAAAGCTGGTAGGAGGAAATGGTGCTAAGCTACCCATTTTGCTGCCATCAAGTCAAATTTAACTCACAGCAACCCTATAGGACAGAGGAGAACTGCCCTATAGGGTTTCTGTAAATCTTAATGGAAGCAAACTGCCTCATCTTTCTCCTGTGGAGCAGCTGGTGTGTTCAAACCACTGACCTTCTGGTTAGCAGCCAAATGCTTTAACCAGTATGTCACCAGAGCTCCTTGATGCTAAGCTAGGACCCCAAAAAGAGTAGAAATTAATTAAGTGAAGGTGGTAAAAGGTGCAAAGGAGGTTGGGTATGTTCTAAGTAGAAGGAAAAGCTTGTGTAAAGGCCAGATGAAGAGAGCATGACATATTCAAAGAATGGAAATAAACTCAGTGCAACTGGATCATGGTACAAAGGGGGCATGGCAAGAGGTGTGGCCAAAGCATTGGACAACAGAAAAAAGAAAGGATGGGGATTTTTTTTTCAGTGCTTTTTTTTTTTTTTTTTTTTTTTTAATTGTGATTTGGGTGAAAGTTCACAGAGCAAATTTACTTTCCATACAGCAGTTCACATACACTTTGTCTCATGACATTGACTATAATTTACCACAATGCAACAGCTCCCCTCCCACTTCCTCCCGACAATCACCTCTTCCCTGTGTCCATCCCTCCATGCACTCCTGCCCCATGAGCTGCCTCCCTGTGCATACACAGCCTTTCTAGTCCCATGATTGTTTTCTCCAGGGAGTGTATCTACCTTAGGTAAATGTTCACCTCATATGCCTATCTTTTGTCTGGCTGGAAGTGACAGGTGTGGGTTCAATTTCAGACCTGAAGGGCAGCTAGGGGCCATAGTCTCATCAGGCTCAATCAGACCAGCAAACCTGGTCCCCCCTCCCCCTTTTTTTTTTAATGATTTTGAGTTTTGTTCCATATTGTTCTCCCACTCTATCCAGGATCTCCTACATAGATCCCCCTCCGAGTGGTTGACAGTAGTAGTCAGGCACCATCTAGTTCTTCTGATCTCATAGTCATATAGGCTGAGGATCACATGGTGTACCAGTCACTTGGACTAATTGTTTCCATGAATCTTTGGTTTCCTTCATTCTTCTTTGCTCTGGCTGCTTGAAAGCTTTTAAGATCCCAGTCGCTACTCACCAAAGTAGGAAGTGGAACAATGTTTGTGTAGTATCTCATGCCAGCTGAGCTTGATGAAGGACAGGGATTTTAATTGATATAAATCAATACTTCTCAAACTTTGAGGCTGAGTGTGCTTATTATGTCAAATTCATTGGAAATATTTCTTATTAATGGGAACTTCTGGGGCTTTTTCTAGGGCTGAGTAGAGATTGAGAATTTTCATTTTTAACCAGCTCTCCAAGTGAATCCTATATACACCAAAACCTGCACTGAGAAATATAGAATAAATATTTTAAAAGTCATTGACATGTTTTCCATCAAAAATGAGATTTAAAAATGAATTCCCAAATCATAAAAAAAAAGTTATGAGACAATTGGGGAAATTGAACACTGAATATTGTTATACTAATGAATTGTTAAATTTTATAGTGTCATAGGTATGTTACTGGAGGTTTTTTCAAATAGCCTTATACTTTTAAAGGAGCTCTGGTAGCATAGTGCCTAAGGCACTTGACTGCTCACCAGAAGGCTGGCGGTTCAAACCCACCAGCCACTCCTCAGAAGGAAGGTTGGGCAATCCTACTTCTGTAGTGATACTGCCTCGGAAACCCAAGGAGGGGTCGCTATGAGTCGGGGCTGACTCGACGGCAAACAACAACAACATACTTTTAAAGATGCTTATAAATAAAATGATATGATACCTGATATCAGGGTAGGGAAAGAGAATTACATGGGAGGTGAGGTATAAATGCAACAAGACTAGTGATGAGCTGACCATTGTTGAAATTGGGGGATGTGTACATGTAGACTCATTTCACTAATCTGTTGGCTTCTGTATAGATTTGAAATCTTCCATAATAAAATATTTTTGAAAACTAATTTCCATGGGATTCATTCAGTCAGCCTTACTTCCTGAATATCTAACATGTAATCCGAAAGGTTGTTTCATGATGGATAGGAATCTCCTTAAAGTCAAAATAAAGGCATAGTTAAAGGAGTAACTTAGAGTCATGTCTCACAGGAATCAGTGTTAGAATCTCTCTGTTTAATTTTTTTTGTGTGTGGTAAAATACATGCAACAAAACATTTCCATTTTAACCATGCTTAAATGTACAATTTAGTGACATTAATTACATTAATTACATATTGTACAATCATCACCACTATTTATTTCCCAATGTTTTATATCACCTCAAAGAGAAACTGAGTGTCCCTTAAGCAATAACTCCACAGTTACCCTTCCTCCTAGCCCCTGGTAACCACTACTAGACATTTATAACTATGCATTTGTATCTATGCACACTATTCTAGATGCTACACATAAGTGGGGCCAGACAATATTTATCCTTTTGGTCTGACTTATTTCACTCAGAATAATGTTTTCAAGGTTCATCCATGTCATCGCATGTATCAGAACTTAGTTTCTCTTCATGGATGAATAAATTCCATTCTATGAATATACCTTATTTTGTTTATCCATTAATGTGTTGATGGATATTTGGATTGTGTCTACCTTCTGGCTATTGTGAATAATTTTGTGATGAACATTGGTGTACTTAGAATCTCCTTTTAGTTGCTTCTTTTTTTTGTTTTGTTTTTGTTTTAAGTGAGATGGACTACACAGTGAAGTCTCCAAATCTGAGAATAACAATAATTCTTCTGGACAGTGAACTGCCAAAATGATCAAGGAAAACTGCAGAAAATTTTCACAAAGCTGTGGAGGGAAAAACAACATCAGATGAAGATCAGCACACTCACTGTTGTGATGAATCCTGAGGAAAAGAGTTCCATAATAACTATAGGCTGATTAGCTCCAAGCCATTAGTTACAAGACAGGAAAATGATCTAGGAGACATCATACACTCTTTGCTGTAGACATTGACTCCCAAAGCCAGTAAGACATGTCCTGAATGTTATTAAGAAAAGCCCTGGCAACCCAAAAGAAGGCAGGCCCAGGGCAGACTGGGGCATGCAAGCTACTGCCTTTTTAATTCCAAGAGGCCATCACTTGTCAAAGATACCACCAATTTAATAATAGATTTTGGAGGGAAACTCTAACAAATTAACCCTTATAATAATATATACATCCTAATTTCATAAATACTAAATAGTAAAAAATATGTCCCTGAAAATCCATGACATTAATTGAGAGCCTCCTTTGTGCCATGAAATCTCATAACCTCATTTTATTCTAATAACAGTTATCTGTGGAAACCCAGTTTCAGTAATTTGCATACCTGACTCTAGTAATGCCAAAGCTCTGTTTCAGATTCAAACTCAGTTGTCTTCTAAATAGATACACAGAACACTCCAAAGAGTAATTAGCCAAAAGAAACCAATTTCCAGATCGATAATTTTTAAATGCCCTCTCTCCTACAATGGAGTTAATTGAGCACTGGATTGAATTCACACACTAGTCTTTTCCTACTTTACAAAAGAAAGTGGCCTAATATAGAGGCCTTGGTTCTCTAATGCTGCTGCAACAGAAATACCACTAATGGATGGCTTTAACAACAAGAATTTATTCTCTTGCAGTTTAGAAGGCTAGATCTGAATTCAGATTGTTGACTCTAGGGGTCAGGTGAAGGCCCCTTGACCTTGGACTACTGCTTGGCCTCTTGTTCCAGGTTCACTGGAGGTGGAGTGTTCTCATAACTCATGCAGCTGCTGGCTACTGAGGTTGATGAACCCAAAGTTGGCAAACAAAATGGCACAATCAACAGATAAACAAGATCAACAAGCCACTGGTTTAAGTCCAGGAGCAATTGCAAAATTGGTAGGCAACAACAGCAGGCCACTGGTTCAAGTCCAGGAACTAGAGATGAAGACTTGGCCAAATGCAGGATCCAAAATGTGGCAAATACCTAGAGAGCTTTCCCAAGCTATTCCATATACGCTGGAAGCAGGCCACACAGTGAAGACTGCTCACAGCAGTTTCTGCCACAGAGGTGATTACAATCTCATCATGGGGAATAACTACATCAGCTTCCAAACCACTCAAAATCACACCTCAGCCAAGTTGACACACAATCTTAACTACCACAATAGGGAACACCCTCTTTGATGATTTCCATGACTTTAGGGTCTATGTGCTCTTGCACTGGTTCCAAAAAACCAATGATGTCAAGTTGATTCATAGTGACCCTTTAGAACAGAGTAGAACTGTTCCATGGGATTTCCCAGGCTATAATCCTTGCAGAAGACTGCCACATCTTTCTCCTGTGGAGCTAGTGGGTTATGAACCTCTGACTTTTCAGTTAGCAGCCAAGCATGTAACCACTGTGCCACCAGTGCAAGTGGAAACAATTTTCATTAATGACTCTTCTTCCCTCCCTTACTTACAGCAAAAAAAAAAAAAAAA
>NW_006921641.1:7239612-7240780 GCF_000298275.1 Orycteropus afer afer | reverse complement strand
CTCCAACACCTCAACAACAAAAAGACAAATAATCCAATTAAAAAATGGGCAGAAGACATGAATAGAACTTCACCAAGAAAGATATTCAGGCAGCCAACAAACTTATGAAGAAATGCTCACTATCATTAGCCATTAGAGAGATGCAAATCAAAACAACAATGAGATACCATCTTGCCCCAGCACTAGTAGCAAAGTTCAACGAGACAGAAAATAACCAATGCTGGCAAGGATGCAGAGAGATTGGGACTCTCACACACTGCTCATGGGACTGTAAAATGGCAAGATCACCGTGGAAAGCAGTATGGCAAATCCTTAAAAAAGTTGGAATTAGAAATACCATTTGATCCAGCCATTCCATTACTAGGTATATATCCTAAAGAAGTGAGAGCCATGACAACAGGAGACATATGCACACCCATGTTCATCACAGCACTCTTTACAATAGCCAAAAGATGGAAACAACCTAGGTGTCCATCAACTGAGCAATGGATAACCAAACTATGGTACATGCACACAGTGGAATATTATGCAACCCTAAAAAATAATGTAGAATCTGCAAAACACCACATAACATAGATAAACTTGAAGCACATTATGCTGAGTGAAATAAGTCGATCACAGAAGAACAAATATTGTATTAGTCTGTTATTGTAAAAGTCAAGGGAAGGTTTATATATGGAAGGAAATTTTCTTTGTTGGTTACCAGGGGTGGGAGGGTAGGATAGGGAACACTGTTAGACAGGTAGAGATAAGTATTGATTTGGGTGAAGAGAAAGACAATGTACCAAATATGAGTGATCAACATGGTGGCACTGAGGAAGAGGAAGACATAGAGAGGTCATGGGAAGTACAGACAACAAAGATGAACCCTTTTGCACATACAGCACTGTGTTGTCAGTGAAGGCAAACATGGGTATACAGGTGGATAGATGGGCGGACAGGCTGATCTTGTAGGTATGTCTATGCAGCAGAGGGTGTACCCAAGACCATGTATAGGGTTGGCAGACAATGGGTTCTATAATTGTATTTGTATGTTCTGTAAGGATTCCCAGGTATATAGTACAGCTGACAAGGGACAAGCTTGTAGTCACTTCTTGGTCACAGCCAGCTACCCAGAGGGACTGAGTAGTTGAACCTGTGGGCTCAGGACCATAGTTGCAGGGGACAT
>NW_006921641.1:7212283-7239267 GCF_000298275.1 Orycteropus afer afer | reverse complement strand
TTTGCTGGTCTGATAGAGCCTGGTGGAACCACTGGGGCTATGGCTCCTAGATGCCCTTCAGATCTGGAATTGAACCCACACCTGTGGCTTCCAGCCAAGCAAAAGACAGGCATATGAGTTGAACATTTACCTGAGGTAGATACACTCCTTGGAGAGAACAAGCGTGGGAGAAAGAAGGGCTGCTTATGCACAGGGAGACAGCTCAGGGGGCAGGTATGCATGGAGGGATGAACACAGGGAAGAGGTAACTATCTGAAGGAAGTGGGAGAGGAGCTGTTGCATTGTGGTAAGTTGTAGTCCATGTCATGAGACAAAGTGTATGTGAACTGCTATATGGAAAGTGAATTTTCTCTGTAAACTTTCAGCAAAATCACAATTAAAAGAAAAAAAAAAAAGAAAGAAAAAATCAGTGAATAAATTAGCAACTTTTTCTTCTGAACTCTAGAAAGTAGGTAGGAAATTAATCTATATTGATTACCTTTTCTAGGTCAGGCCCTATTAGGGCTTTTGCACACTGTTGTTGTTAGTTGTTGTCAATTGTAACTCATGAGGACCCCATGTGTTACAAAGTAGAACTGCTCCATAGGGTTTTCTTGGCTTTAATCTTAACAGAGGAACCATGGTGGTGTAGTGGTTAAGTTCTTGACTGCTAATCATCACCTAATCAAAAGTTCAGCAGTTTAAACCCACCATCTTCTTTATTATTATGGCCTTGAAAACCCTGTGGAGCGTTTCTACTCTGTCCTGTAGGGTTCACTGGATGGCAATTTTTTTTTGTTTGTTTGTTTTAATCTCGACAGAAGCAGATTGCCAGGCTTATCTTCCATGGTACTGCTGGGTAGATTTAAAACACTGACAAAGCCATTTTAATTCTGATGGAATCCAAGTTTCTGAGTTCATAGAATGAGGTGGTACAAGCAGGCCATCTACCTTAGGTATCCTTTTGAACCTTCAGCCTTTAAGGAACTGTTTTTCTAAATCATCTTCAAGTCAAACAATAGGCAGGTAAGCTGTTTAGCTCAGATTGTTTTGCCTTAGGTGAAGCAGGTTTTTCTCTTTTTCCAAGGCATCTTGGAGTGTGTTTGAACCACCAACCCTTACCATTAATAGTCAAGCACTTAACCATTGGTGCTACTAAGGGACTCCAGCCTGTCTTTCCCCTTTTCCTTTAACATCCAGGTCCACTACAAGCACGTAGTATTATCTATGTGCTGCCAGTTTCCAGAGCAGGAACCCTACCTAGGGAAAATGTTTGGCATGTCCTTAGTGAGTCTGTTTCTCCAGCTGTGGAACCCTGACAATGACCTCTATAACCTGCTTTCACTGTCCCCTTTTCAGACGCCTTTTTGAATACTTTCAGTTTAGATGCTGTGATTTGCATCGTATCTACTCACAATGAATATATTCTGTTACACTTATTTTTGGTGTTTTCTGCACATTTAGTTTTTGATGCTATCAACCTTTACGTTAGCCATCAAGTGAAAACCGTTTTGTACCATCTTTGCATACATCACTCATAAGGCACATGGTGGGCACTATTATCTCATTTTACTCATGAGGAAATGGAGGCTCAAGAGTGGTAAATGAGTTGCTCATGTGACTTATAATTGCCTTATGGCTTATAGGTGGTAAGTACTACAGCCTTAGTGTTGTTGTTGTTGTTGTTATGTGCCGTTGAGTCAGACCTGACTCATAGTGACCCCTCCTTGGGTTTCCGAGGCAGTATCACTATGGAAGTAGATTGCCCCATCTTCCTTCCGAGGAGTGGCTGGTGGGTTTGAACCCCCAGCCTTCTGGTTAGAAGTCAAGTGATAGCCTTAGTGGTTGTCTTATTTCTAAACCAATGCTTCTCTATCACACGGTGCTGCCTCCAGATATCCAACAATATAAACCACAAACCAAACCCACTGCCATTGAGTCAATTCCAACTCATAGCATAAATCTTTACAGAATTAGATTGCCCAGTGTTCCTTCCACAGAGTGGCTGGTGGGTTTGAACTGTCAACCTTCTAGTTAGCAGTCAAATGCCTTTGGCTACCAGAGCTCCTTAACAAGAATATGGGGCCACACTATTTTTTTTCTTTCTCTGAAAGAAGTACAATAGGCCCAAAAGACCCTGTCCAATTCTTTCCCTAGCCCTCACCTAACATTCTGCAAGGCAAAGAGACGTCCAGGGGTATGTATGGTGGCCCTCTAGTAATGTGGCAGACAGCTGAGTGTCAGCTGGCTGTCTTCAGAGCAGCATGGCCAAGACCCTCCTCACCTTCTTCTGCTTCCCTCTCCATCCAGCAACACACTGTGAACCAAACCCTGACTCCAAGCCCTTGCAGTGATTAGAGGAAGGGAGGAGAACAATGGCAAGCTGGAGCTGCTCCAACTTGCTGCTGAATAGGGATTTTCATCGGATGTGGAGTTTACCTGGAATGCCCTGGTGCTATTTTGGGAAGGCAGACATCCTATGGAAACAATGAAGTGGAAAAGAAAACAGGTAAAGCAAAATCTAGAACCCAGTTTTGGCCAAACCAGTCCCAAGTGGCCTGGGAAAACCCCATCGCCCCTAGTGAGGCAGACATGGGTGGTGAGGAAGTATGTTCAGTTTATCAACAGGTAATGAGAGATGTAGGAAAAAGAGGCATCCTGCTTAAGTCCCCAACAAATTGGTGACAATACTGAAGGATACAGGGACTTTGTGGCTTGCTGCTTTGGGACAGCCTGCAGGATGGGAGGAAAGCACAATCCGGCAGCTGGAAGAAATGGATTGAGTTCTGGCTCTACCATTTACTAGCTGGGTGACCTTAGACAAGTCACTGAACTTCTCTGAGACCCCATGGCCTCACTTAGAGAAGGGAGACACTCATAATAGCTGTTCCTGGATTTCTGTGAAGCTTATACCAGAAACATAATATGTCTTGTTACTAAGAGTGCTAACAAATACTGGCTATTCCATGCATGAGTCCAAGGAGACTAGTTAGCATTGTGTCAATTGGGATTGTCCTTTATTTTTCATATTTTCCAGATTATCCTTTATTTTTCATATTTTCCAAAGGAACAAGGAACACACACATGCATGGCATGCAGCTTTCCTACGAACTGAGAAAAGACATATTTCCCATATTGTTCTCTTCTCTCCAGGGTTGAGGAAAACATTCTCTAAAGAGAGTCTGAATATGCCCCTGACTGGAATGAGCAGGAGTACTGTAATATAAATGTGGCATTTTAGACATGCTGATGTCTGTTTGATGTTTATTCCAGGGTCCCCCGGGTGATGCAAACAAATTGCAATTGACTGTTAATGAAAGAAAGGCCAGGTAATCTGCTTCCATAAAGATTGCATCCAAGAAAAACCTATGGGGCAGTTTTACTCTGTAACACATGAGTCATCATTAATTGGAATCAGTTCCACACGAACAGTTTTGGTATGGTATGGATGTTTATTTCAGGTGAAATTTTTTCGACTGCTGGCTTATGTGATAATCTTTTATTAGAGGACCAGAGGGAAGGAATGAAAAATGGAAAAACAAGTTTTAAGACATTGGGAGCACCCAAACTACAATAAAAACTTTTTTTTTTAAATTTTTTTTTTTAAAAAGACATTAGGAGCTAAAATAAAAAAAGATAGAAAGTAATACATGTTGGCAAGGATATGGAGAAATTGGAACACTTGGGCATTGCTGGTGGGATTGTAAAATGGTGCAGCTGCTGTGGAAAATAATCTGGCAGTTTCTCAAAATGTTAAACATAGAATTAACATATGACCCAGCAATTTCACTCCTAGGTATGTATATATATATATATATATATATATATATATATACCCAAGAGTAATGAAAACATACTCCAAATGAAAACTTGTACACAAACACTCATGATTCATAATGATCAAAAGTGGAAATAGCTCATTGTCTACAAGCTGATGAATGAATAAACAAAATGTGAAATATCTACACAATTAAATATTATTTAGCAATAACAAACAATGAAATACTGAAGTATTGACATATGTGTGTGTGTGTGTATACATATATGAATTACAAGGTCTATGAACCCTGAAAACATTATGCTAAATATAAGAATCTAGTTATGCAAGTAACGTGATTATATGAATTTGTTTATATGAAATGTCCAGGATAAACAAATACTTAGAAACAGAAAGTAGATTGGTGGTTGCCAGGGGCTGACAGGAGGGAAGAATGTGGAGCAGACTGCCAATGGATACAGTGTTTTCTTTTGGGATGATGAAGTGTTCTGTAACTAGGTAGTGATGATGGTTGCACAACTCTGTGAATATACTAACCACTGAATTGTATGCTTTAAAAGGGTGAATTTTATGGTATGTGAGTTGTGTCTCAATAAAGCTGTTATTAAGAGAGAGAGAGATTGGCAGATCATAAAGGCCAGAAGGTGAAAACTAGTAGAATTTGCTTTAATGGAACAGAGGAGAAATAAAAGATAGCTTGAATTGATGAGAATTGTAGTTTGTATGGAGCAGCCATCTGAAAAAGAAGTTTGCAAACTGAGATCAGTCACTGAGGAGAATTTGTTCAGGAGAAAGAGCCAGGGGAAAAGAAAAAGAAATAAATTCCACCTGAGCCAGGAGGCCTGAAAAGGAGTCTACATCCTCATAAAGTACCAACACATAGTTTGATTTTGGTTTGTAGCCCGGTATCCTCCCATGCACAAAATTATATAGTACTTTTGTTCCAAATGGCCCCTGCAAGACACAATTTGTTTATTAGAGATTTATTGAGAATCTTTTTTATGCAATGCACTATGCTAACCCTGTAGGGAATGTGGAGTAAATCAAATAAAGATCCCCAAGATCTACTTCCTGGCTATTCCCTAAAACCGAAAAAAAACAATTGCTCTCAAGTTGATTCCAACTCATAGCGACCACATGTATGCACAGTAGAACTATGCTCCATAGCATTTTTAAGGCTCTGAACTTTCAGAAGCAGATGGTCAGGGTTTTTCATTTTTCCAAGGCACCTCAGAGTGTGTTTGAACTACCAACTTTTACAATTAACAGTCAAGCACTTAACCATTTATGCCACTAAGGGACTCAAGCCTGTCTTTCACTTTTTCCTTTAACATCCAAGTCAACTGCTAGCTCTTCCACCTCACATATATCCCTGCCAGACATCTTGGAATTCTGCAAAGATTTGCATTCTCTCAATCCAATTTCTTTCTTTTCTTTTCTTTTTTCTTTTCTTTTACTGTCCCCAACCATAAGGAACTCCCCCTCCTCCCTGTGATCACCCCCTCCCTGTGCCCCTCTCATCCATACATTCCTGTCTGTCCAGCCTTCCCTCTTTGTGAATACTACTCCTCTGGTATCTCATGGCTTCTTGATCTAAGGGGTGCATCTCTCTAGAGTAGGTGGGTGCATCTAGTGAATTTTAGCGTTTAGTGTTTAGAAACTAGTGTTTCTAGTGAATTTTTGTTTGGTCCTCTCAGAGGTCCGTTTTCCCTAAAGCTGCTGCCTGCTCTCTATGTGGCTTCATGCATGGCACATCCTTCTGTGTTCATTCTCCTAAGAAGCACCAACACAAGACTATTGGATATAACCGACACTTACCAGAGTGTGGTAGAAAAAGTGAGTGTGGGATGGGTGATGGTAGAGCACAGGAGAGGGAATAATTTAAAAGGGAGGAGCAGACACCATGATCTAAGTCTCATTTGCCAATCCTGCATCAAGGACCTTCTCATCAGCCTGCCATTCTAGTCCTCTTGGCTCCACCCACTGCCACAATTCTGATGGATGACTATCTCCTCTGACTCTACTCTCCTAGACGCCACATATCTCTTTCCTCTTGAGCTTCCAAGAGCCCTTCACAAACACCTGTTACTATATTATATGGAACAATTTAGTCCTCCTTTTTTCCAACTCTTTCCCATGTGGTTAGGGTACGGTTGGTACCTGTTTGGGAAGTGAAGAGAGTAGAGACGGAGTTGCTTTCCATAACCAATTAAACCATTGTTTTCCAGACCAGTTCTAATTGCGGTCAGCCAAGACAAACATCAATTCTCAGCCATTACACATAGTACCTATCTTCAAAGGTACAGGCGCCAGACAATTTTAAACAACTCTGGGCAGCTGAGAGTGGGCTGAGCTTGGCACCTTGGCCAGCCTCAAATTCCCAATTGGAACATTTGTGTCATGGAGGGCAGACACTGCTCTTTAGTTCCTTCCCTATGACCTGGCTTATGTAAGAAAGTCTTACCTTGTCTGGGGCTACTTTAAAATTTGGGCTTTGTGGCTTAAAATATGCTAGAGAGAAATATTACAGAGGCAAGTAGATTAACCAAAACTAAACTCACTGCCATTAAGTCAATTCTGACACAGAACCACCCTGTTAGGGTTTCTGAGGCTGTAAATATTTACAGAAGCAGACTACTTCATCATTCTGCAGAGTGGCTGGTGGGTTTGAACCACCAACCTTTTGGTTAGCAGCCAAATGCCTTAACCACTACACTCCTGAGCTCCTTAGCCCAAAGACTAAGGCAGCGGAAAAGCAATGAACAGCAGAAGGCAGGAAAGCCTCCTGCCTTCTCTTTGGAGTGCCTTGCTCCATCCTTCCCCATTTCTCCTTCCTTCCCTCCCTGCAGCACCCCAGATTCTTCCCTTCTAGATAAAGAGAAAGAACCATCTCCTTCCTGAAACCTCCAGTAAATTGACGAGAACATGCAAGAACTTGAAAGCCCTGGAAACAGACATCTTCCTGTGTCATTTCCCACTGTGTCACTGATCTATGCCCCTCACTGAGGTAGGGAGAATATGGCACATTGACTTTACATAGTCCTTGCATTATTCAGAAGCAGATAAGCATAGGCTGCTGGGATGGAATGGGTGAAAGTTATAAAACAGAAGTTGGAGGTATTTTGGAGTGTTTTCCCAAACCTGTCCCCATGCATCCTGCAGAACACAGTTCTTTGACTTACATGGGCTTGCCATGAGTTGGAATCGATGCAATGGCAGATGTAAACAGATATCAATGCAAGTTCATAGAACAGAATGTGCCTCTATTCCAAGGAGGTGGGCGAGGTCATAGCTATAGGGTAGGCTCTGCAGTCAAACTGCCTGGACCCAAATCCCAGAACAATCTGCTTGCTACCATGCAACCTTGGCAGAGGACTTAATCTTTCTAAGCCTCAGTCCTCTTAGCTATAAAATGGGTGTATACATGCCTCAGTTGTATACAGTTGTATAGTTTGAGGGAGATGATGCAGGTAACATATAGAGTTAGTGCTTAATAAACACTAGCTGCTATAATTAAAGAGGAAAAAATCATAAATGGCATTAATTGAGACACCAGTTGCCTTGTTCAGTGAGGCATTCCTGGAAACAAAGTTTTAAAAGTTTAAAAAGAGGTTGGTAAATGACCTTAGTTCAACTCTGCAGGCACTCAAATGCTGAAACACCCAAAACTTCCACTCCTTTTTGGTTTGCAGGGGAGCCTCCTCTCTCATTTGAGTGCTAATCTTGCAGCCAAGAGGTAAGCAGACTCTGAGGTGGACATTGTTCTCCAATAGGCCTGACCCCTGCCCAGCTGGGGTGAGCACTTCCTTTCCACAATGTAAGAGGTGACAGTCCTAAAAGATGATTAACAATCAGCTAGCAGTAGCAAACCAGAAAAAAGGTGTGAAATGGTGAGATTATTAGGAGATCTGGTGGTGTAGTGCCCAAGGCATTTTGACTGCTAACTAGAAGGCTGGCTGTTCAAACTCACCAGCCACTCCTTGGAAGGAAGATTGGGCAATCTATTTATACTGCCTCGAAAACCCAAGGAGGAATCACTATGAGAAGGAATCGACTTGACAGCAGTGAGTTTAGGTTTTTTGGTTCGGTGGTTTTTTTCATGGTATCAAGGCTAACTGTCAAATTGACAGCTGTCAGCTTTGAGTGGTGTTTTATATCTTGATGACTTTTCTGGGCACAGGGGCAGGGAGGTTCTCTAAAGTCAATTTCCAAGAGTTTGGAGGAATGGTTGACAAGCAACTTGCACTTCACCTCATTTTGTCCTGCAACCTCATGAAGATTCCAGAAAGTCTGGGTTTTTGATGGTCCCTCACATGATCCTGCCACTGCTCAGAAGGAAGGTTGGGCAATCTACTTCCGTAGTGATATTGCCTCGGAAACCCAAGGAGGGGTCACTATGAGTCGGGTCCGACTCAATGGCACATAACAACAACAACAACACATGATCCTGTCACTGTGATCATATCTCACTCCCCTTTCACACCTTGGCCAGCCTCAAATTCCCAATTGGAACATTTATGTCATGGAAGGCAGACACTGACAAAACTGAAGGGCAGAGAAAGGAAGCATGTAGTACAATGTGGCAGAGACCCAGGGGGTCTCCCGAATATTTGTAGTCACACAATTGGCCCAATACTCACCATGTCCCAGCCTCTATGGCACATCTAGACAGAGAAGATGGGGGTAAAGGCAGAGGTCAGGAATGCAGGAATGAGGAAGGTATTTCTTCCCATCACTGTAACCCTCCCAAAACAAAGCTGCCTAAAGAAGACAAAGTTTACTGCAGGCTGGACCACTGGCTGTGCTGGCCTGTCTCAGAATCAGAAGGTAGCCAGCAGGACTCCTGGCTCTAGCCAAGACAAAGCTTTCAGTCTCATTTGCTTTTTTTTTTTTTTAATGGGTATATATATGTGTGTATATATATATATATACATACACACACACACATACATGTGTGTGTTGTGTGTGTTATGTGCCTCCATGGCAGATCCAACTCATAGCAACCCCTCCTTGGGTTTCTTAGGCAGTATTACTACAAAAGTAGATTGCCCAGTCTTCCTTCCAAGGAGTGGCTGGTGGGTTTGAACCGCCAGCCTTCTGGTTAGTAGTCAAGTGCCTTAGGCACTACACTATCAGAGCTCCTATATATATATATATATGACATTGTTAAATTGGTATATGTTCTGCTCTGTATATTTTCAACAAAAAAAAAATGCATGTAACAGAAAATGTGCCATTTATTTGCCATTTTAATCATTTTTAAGTGTACAATTCAGTGCCATTAATTATATTCACAGTGTTGTGCAACTATTTCCACTGTCTATTTCCAACACTTTTTCATCACCTCAAATAGAAACTATGGACATGTTGAGTAATAATTACCCACTTCCTCCTTTTCCCAGCTCCTGGTAAACACTGATCTACTTTCTGTTTCTATGTATTTTCCTATTTAGATATATCATGGACTTCCAGAGAAATGAATAGATCTGACTGGAAGAAGTACAGCCAGAATATTTATTAGAAGCAAGGATGAAGAGACTTCTCACATACTTTGGACATGTTATCAGGAGGGACCAGTCCCAAGAGAAGGACACCATGCTTGGTAAAATAGAGGGTCAGTGAAAAACAGGAAGATCCTCAATGAGATGGATTTACATAGTGCCTATAACAATGGGCTCAAACATAGCAACTATTGTGAAGATGGCATAGGACCAGGCAGTGTTTTGTTCTCCTGCACATAGCAGGGTCTCCATGAGTTGGCACCAACTCAACCACACATAACAACAACAACAGATATTTCATATAGGAGGGATCATACAATATTTTTCCTTTGTATCTGCCTTATTTCAGTCAGCATAATGTTTTCAAGTTTGCTCCCTGTCAAAGCATGCATCAGGACTTCATTACTTTTTATGGCTGGGTAATATTCCACTGTGCTATGTACCACATTTTGCTTATCCATTCATCAGTTGATATACATTTTGGTTGTTTCCACCTTTGTGCTATTGTGAATAGTCCTGCAATGAATATTGTTTCTGTTTGAGTCCCTGTCATCTGCCATTAAATATCATTCTTACCCCTTATAGAGGGGTGTTTTTTTAGACTGGAAGTTACAGTGGAACCTGTACTTTCCCGGGTACTAACTAACTATACCCCTCCCATTCACATGGTTGGAACAGAAGCTGTCATACTTACACAAAGTGACTCCTTGTACATATCTGATGGATCCAGACATAGAACTTTATGCAAGGCAGAGATCAAGTTGAAAAATGATTTAGTTTTTCATTAGGTGTTCCACTAACAAGTAAAACTTTAAATTTTTGGACAACCAACTTCTGCCATCTATGGAAACAGAGAAAATAAAGTCAAATAATGATGAACTCTAATTTCAGCTCCACTACTTCCCAGCTGTTGGTCATTGGGCAAATTCTTTAATCTCTCTAAGCCTCTGAGCTTCATAAATAAGATACTAATACCTATCACATAGGGTGGGAAGAACACACTCAGTATTTCTCAGACTTAAAGAATTGAAGAAAAAATTCAAGCCTCAAGTTGCAATATTGAAGAATTCCATGGGCAAAATATTGAATGATGCAAGAAGCATCAAAAGAAGATGGAAGGAATACACAGAGTCAGTGTACCAAAAGGAATTGATCAACATTCAACTATTTCATGAGGTAGCATATGATAAAGAACCAATGATATTGAAGGAAGTAGAAGTTGCCCTGAAGGAATTGGCAAAAAGCAAGGCTCCAGGTATTGACAGAGTGTCCTCTGAGATGTTTCAACAAACAGATGAAATGCTGGAGGTGGTCACTCATTTATGTTAAGAAATTTGGAAGAAAGCTACCTGGTCAACTGACTGGAAGAGATCCTTATTTATGACCATTCCAAAGAAAGGTGATCCCATAAAATATGGAAATTATTGAACAATATCATTAATATGTTGTTGTTGTTGTTATGTGCCGTTGAGTCAGGCCCGACTCATAGCAACCCCTCCTTGGGTTTCCAAGGCAATATCACTACAGAAGTAGATTGCCCCATCTTCCTTCCGAGGAGTGGCTGGTGGGTTTGAACCACCAGCCTTCTGGTTAGCAGTCAAGTGCCTTAGGCACTATGCTACCAGAGCTCCTATCAGTAATATGCGCAAGTAAAATTTTGCTGGAGATAATTCAAAAACAGTTGCAGCAGTATATTGACAGAGAAATTCCAGAAATTCAAACTGGTTACAGAAGAGGATGTGGAGTGAGGCATTTCATTGCTGATGTCAGATGGATCTTAGCTGAAAGCAAAGAATACCAGAAAGATGTTTACCTGTGTTTTATTGACTGTGCAAAGGCATTCAACTGTGTGAATCATAGCAAATTATGGACAACATTGGGGAGAGCGGGAATTCCTGAACACTTAGTTGTTCTCATGAGGAACTATAGATAGACCAAGAGGCTGTCATTCAAACAGAACAAAGGGATACTGCATGGTTTAAAATCATGAAGGGTGTGTGTCAGGGTTGTATCCTTTCATCATACTTATTCAATCTATATGCTGAACAAACAATCCAAGAAAGTGGACTATATGAAGAAGAATATGGCATCAGGATTAGAGGAAGACTCAACAACCTGCGATATGAAGATGACACAACTTTGCTCGCTGAATGTGAAGATGACTGACTTACTGAAGAAGATCAAAGACTACTGCCTTCACTATGGATTATGCCTCAACATAAAGAAAGCAAAAATCCTCACAAGTAGACCAATAGGCAATATTATGATAAATGGAGAAAAGATTGAAGTTGTCAGGGATTTCTTTTTACTTGGATCTACAGTCAAGACCCATGGAAGCAGCAGTCAAAAAATCAGATGACATAATACACTGGTAAATCTCTTAAAAAGACCTCTTTAAAGTGTTAAGAAACAAAGATGTCTCTTTGAAGACTAAGGAGCACCTAACCCAAGCCATGATTTTTTCAATCATTTCACATGCATGTGAAAGCTGGACAATGAATAAGGAAAACAGAAGAAGAATTGATGTCTTTGAATTGTAGTGTTGGTGAAGATTGCTGAAAATACCATGGACTGTCAGAAGAACAAACAAATCTATCCTGGAAGTAGTGCAGCTAGAATATTCCTTAGAAGTGAGAATGGCCAGATTTCATTTCCCCTACTTTGGTCATGTCAGAAGATACCAGTCCTTGGAAAAAGATATCATACTTGGTAAAGTAAAGAGTCAGCAAAAATGAGGAAAACCCCCAATGAGATGGATTGATACAATGACTGCGATGATCGGCTCAAGCAAAGCAAGGATTGTGAGGATGGTGCAGGATGGGGCAGTATTTCTTTCTGTTGTGCATAGAGTCACTATGAGTTAGAGCTTATTTGACAGCACCTAACAACAACAACATCATCATATAGGGTGACTGAGAAGTGCGTAAATGAGATCATGTATATCAGGAGTCAAGCTTTTAGAACCAAAAAAAAAAAAAAAAAAACCACAGCTCACTGTCATCGCATCGATTCCGACTCATAGCAACCCCTATTGGGTTTTGAAGGCTGTAAATCTTTACAGATGCAAATTGCATCATCTTTCTTCTGCAGAGTGGGTAGTGGGTTTGAATCACTGAACTTTTGGTTACCAACCAAATGCCTTAACCACTACAACAGCAGACAAACTCCTAGAGATGATCAATAACTGGTGGTCCTCCTTCCTGCTTCCTTCCTTAGTGTCCAAGAGCAGACATGATGAAGGGACGAAGGGCAGTAGGGATGATGTGGTCCAAATCCACTGTCTGCATAAAAGCAGGGACCATGTATAACCCAAATAGGCACCTTGCTGGCTCACAAAGATTTATTTTAACCAAGTGAATATATATATTTTTTTATGTTTTGTGGAGGTGTTTAAATGATTCCATTGCACAAACATTTACAGGCAATTCCTGGGTTACGAACAAGATCCGTTCCTAAGTGTATCTTTAAGTCAGATTTGTAGGTAAATTGGAACAAGTGCACACAGTTCTTATTTAGACTATGTTAGTGCAAGAAAAGGAGCTCTGGTGGTGTAGTAGGTAAGGCATTTGGCTGGTCAAGTCAGATCTGACTCATAGCGACCCCTCCTTGGGTTTCCCAGGCAGTATCATTATGGAAGTAGATTGCCCAACCTTCCTTCCAAGGAGTGGCTGGTGGATTTGAACCACCAGCCTTCTGGTTAGCAGTCAGATGTCTTAGGCCCTATACCACTGGAGCTGCTAACCAAAAGGTAGGTGGTTCAAATCTACCAGCTGCTCCATGGAAGAAAGATGAGGCAGTCTGCTTCTGTTAAGATTTACAGCTTTTGAAACTCGGTAAGGGTCACTATGAGTTGTCATTGACTCAACTCTGGTGAGTTTAGGTTTGGTTTAGTGCAAAAAAAGGCTCAAAGCCTTTTCAGTGATTTAAAAGCTGCAAGCAAGTGAAAGTGGTCATGGTGAAGACTGTTGTGAGTAGGGCTGGTTCAATTGTTTCAAAGTGAGGACAAATTTACATAACATGAGAAGGAAGTGGGAGTTGTCCGTAAGTCAGACATTTGCACCTTGGGACTGCCTGTATTAAAGGACACAAAGGTGAATATGATGAGAGTTATACTGTTACAGTAACTGACATACAAAAATGCAAAGACAGTCAGTAGAGCCCATGATCAGATCATGTGATGGGGTAATATCAGCTCTGGTGTTCACTAGTCAATTAGAACCCTTTGTGCAGGGTCAGGAAGGACTTGCATTACCCTGGCTTCTGCTCTGGTGAATTGTTTATTACTAGTGGGTAGGAGGTCTGGTGGTATAGTACCTAAGGCATTTGACTACTAACCAGAAGGCTGGTGGTTCAAACCCACCAGCCACTTCTCAGAAGGAAGATTTGGCAATCCACTGCCGTAGAGATACCGCCTCAGAAACCCAAGGAGGGATCACTATGAGTTGGGACCTACTCAACAGCAGTGAGTTTGTTTTTTTTTGTTTAGTGGCTGGTAGCACCACTGCTTTGTCAGAAGTGACCAAAGGAGAAGCCATTCTCTCTCCAATCCTCTGATGCTCTGAAAATAAAAGAGGTGACTGAGTGTTCTGGAGAAGAAAGAACAAGTAAAGTCACATAAATAAAGATAGTATGCCTTAATTCTGGGGGAGGAAAAATGGTATTGGGAAAGCAGTCAGCAAGTAAAGGTGGAGGAGCAAAAGAGGTGGGGTCTACATACTAATGGGTGAGGTCAGAGTTGTGGACCATGACTAGTGATGACAGTCTTATTATGGGCTAGTTTTGGAACGTGGAGCTCTGGTAGCATAGTGCCTAAGGCACTTGACTGCTAACCAGAAGTCTGGCGGTTCAAACCCACCAGCCACTCCTCGGAAGGAAGATGGGGCAATCTACTTCCGTAGTGATACTGCCTCGGAAACCCAAGGAGGGGTCACTATGAGTCGGATCCGACTTGATGGCACATAACAACAACAACAGGTTTGGAACTAAATGGTTTCCTTTACAGTCTTTTTTTTATGGGTGGCATTATCCCTCAAATAATACAAAGTAGTAGGTACCATTTATATCTAAATTCTTTGGATAAAACCATTAATGCTCAGAGAAGGGGAGTGACTTGTCCCAGGTCATGCATCTGGCAAATCAGAACCCTAACCAAGGTTTCTATGATTCTAAAGTCTAAATTTTCACACTGTTTCCAAAGCCCTTTTCAACTCAAAGTGTGTTCTCTGGACCAGCAGCATGGGCAGCACCTGGAAGCTTGTTGTTATTAGATGCCATCAAGTCAGCTATGACTCATAGCAAACCTGTGTACATAGAACCTTATGTAAAACATTTCATGGACCTATGCCAGCCTCACAATCCTTGCTATACCTGAGCCTATTGTGGGAGTCATTGTGTCAGTCCATTTTGTGGAGGGCCTTCCCCTTTTTTGTGGACCCTCCACTTTACCAAGCGTGATATCCTTCTTCAGGGAATGGTCCCTTCTGACAACATGATCAAAGTAGATGAGATGAAATCTGGCCGTTCTCGCCTCCAAGGAGCACTCCAGCTGCACTTCTTCCAGGCAGATTTGTTAGTTCTTCTAGCAGTCCATGGTACTTTCAGTATTCTTCACCAACACCACAGCTCAAAAGTATCAACTCTTCTTCAGTCTTCCTTATTCTTTGTCTAACTTTCACATGCATATGAGGCAATTGAAAATACTGTAGCTTGGGTTAGGCACACGTTAGTCTTCAAAGAGACATTTTTGCTCTTCAGGACTTTAAAGAGGTCTTTTGTCTCACACATTTGCCTGGTGCAATACATTGTTTGATTTCTTGACTGCTGCTTCTATTGGTGTTGGTTGTGAAACCAAGCAAAATGAAATCTTTGACAACTTCAATCTTTTCTCCATTTATCATGATGCTGCTTATTGGTCCAGTTGTGAGAATTTTTGTTTTCCTTATGTTGAGGTATAAACCATACTGCTGTTGTTGTTGTTATTTGCCATCGAGTCAGCCCTGACTCCTAGCGACCCCTCCTTGGGATTCTGAGGCAGTTATCACCACGGAAGTAGGATTGCCCAACCTTCCTTCCAGGGAGTGGCTGGTGGGTTTGAACCGCCAGCCCTCTGATTAGCAGTCAAGTGCCTTAGCCACTATGCTACCAGAGCTCCCAAACCATACTGCAGACTAGTCTTTAATATTCGTCAGTAAGAGCATCAAGTCATTTTCACTTTCAGCAAGCAAAGTTGTGTCATCTGCATATCATAGGTTGTTAATGAGTCTTCCTCCAATCCTGATGCCATGTTCTTCTTCATATAGTCCAGCTTCTCAGCATAGAAATTGAGTAAATATGGTGAAAAGACACAACCCTGACAAACACCTTCCTGTTTTAAAACCATGCAGCATCGTGATTCTGTTCAAATGGCAGGATCTTGGTCTATGTACAGGTTTCTCATGAGTACAATTAAGTGTCCTGGAATTCCCATTCTTCTTAATGTTATCCATAATTTGTTATGATCCACACAGTCTAATGCTTTTGCATAGTCAATAAAACACAAATAAACACCTTTCTGGTATTCTTCACTTTCAGCCAAGATCCATCTGACATCAGCAATGATATCCCTCATTCCATGTCCTCTTCTGAATCCAGCTTGCATTTTTGGAAGTTCTCTATCTATATACCATTGTAACCATTTTTGAATTATTTTCAGCAAGATTTTACTTGTGAGTAATATTAATGATATTGTTCGATAATTTCCACATTCTGTGGTATCACCTTACTTTGGAATGGGTACAAATATGGATCTCTTCTAGTCAATTGGCCAGGTAGCTGTCTTCCAAGTCTCTTAGCATAGATGACCAAGTGTCTCCAGCATGGCATCTGTTTCTTGAAACATGCCAGCGGGTATTCCGTCAATTCCCAGAGCCTTGTTGTTTGCCAATTCCTTCATTGCATCTTCAACTTCCTCCTTGAATACCATTAGTCCTTGATCATATGCCACCTCCTGAAACAGATGAAGATTATCCAGTTATTTTTGGTACAGTGACTGTATTCCTCCCATCTTCTTTAGATGTTTCCTCCATCATTCAATATTTTGTCCATGAAATCTTTCAATATTAGAACTTGAGGCTTGAATTTTTTCTTCAGTTCTTTCAGCATAAGAAATACTGAGCATTTCCTTCCCTTTTGGTTTTCTAACTCCAGATCTTTGCACATTTCATTATAATAATTTATTTTGTCTTCTTGAGCTGCTCTTTGAAATTGTCTCTTCAGCTCTTTTATCTTGTCATTTCCACCAGTTGCTTTAGCTACTCTCCATTCAAGAGCAAAAAAGTGTCAGAGTCTCTTCTGACATTCATTTTGGTATTTTCTTCCTCTCCTGTCTTTTTAATGACCTCTTGCTTTCTTCATGTATGATGTTCTTGATATCATCACACAATTCGTCTGGTTTTTGGTCATTAGTGTTTAATGTGTCAAATCTATTCTTCACATGGTCTCTAAATTCAGAAAGGATATAATCAAGGTCATATTTTGGCTCTCATGGACTTGTTTTAATTGTCTTCAGCTTCAACTTGAACTTGCATATGATCAATCGATGGTCTGTTCCACACTCAGCTCCTGACCTTGTTTTGGCTGAAGATATTGAGCTTCTCCATCACCTCTTTCCATAGATTTAGTCCGTCTTATTCCTGTGTATTATATATGTGTATAGCCACTGTATATATTGTTGCAAAAAAAGGTATTTGCAATTAATAAGTCATTGTTCTTGCAAAATTCTATCATGTAATCTCTGGCATCATTTCTATCGTGAAGGCCATATTTTCCAGCTATTTGGGATTCTTCATTTCCAACTTTCTCATTCCAATCACCAGTAATAATCAATACACCTTGGTTGCACGTTTTGTCAATTTCAGACTGCAGAATTTGGTAAAAAAAATCTTCAATTTCTTCATCTTTGGCTTTAGTGGTTGGTGAGTAAATTTGAATAATAGTGGAATTAACTGTTCTTCCTTATAGACATATGGATATTATCCTATCACTGACAGCATTGTACTTCAGGATAGATCTTGAAATATTCTTTATGACAAATAATGTGATGCCATTACTATTCAATTTGTCATTCCCAGCATAGTTGATCATATGACTGTCTGATTCAAAATGGCCAAAGCCAGTCAATTTCAGCTCACTGATGCCTAGGATATCGATCTTTAAACATTCCATTTCATTTTTGACAACTTGCAATTTTTCTAGATTCATCCTTCATACATTCCACATTTCAGTTATTAATGGATGTTTGCAGCTATTTCTTCTCATTTTGAGTCATGCCACATCAGCAAATGGATTTCCTCAAAGCTTTCCTCTATCCACATCATTAAGGTCGCCTCTGTTTTGAGGAGGGAGCTCTTCCCCAGTCATATTTTGAATGCCTTCTGACCTGAGGGGCTCATTTTCCAGCAGCATATCGGACATTGTTTCAGGGCTATTCATAAAGTTTTCCAGTGCTAGTGATACCGCCTCAGAAACCCAAGGAGGGGTCGCTGTGAGTCGGGTCCAACTCGATGGCACATAACAACATATCAGACAGTGTTACACTGCTCTTCGTAAGGTTTCCAGTGGCCAATTCTTTGAGAACTAGATGGCCCCTTCCTTCTTCTGAGTTTATCTTAGTCTGGAAGCTTTGCTGAAACCTGTCCACCATGGGTGATCCTGCTAGCATTTGAAATACCAGTGGCACATCCTCCAGCCTCACAGCAACATGAAAACCACTACAGTACGACAAACTGACAGATGAGTGGTAAGGGACCTTATAAAAAGTATAGAATCTCAGTCCCACTCCAGACCTGCTGGATTAGAATCTGTAATTTATCAGTATCCTCTGGTGTTTTGGTGCATATTCAAATTTGAGAAGCCCAGCTCTAAATGAAACCAGGCCATTTCACAAGTGTTTCTTTCCAATCACCAGTGCTATAAGATGTTTATAGGAATTAAAAGAAAAATAAAATTCATGGTCAAATAATTTTTTAAAAGTGATTTAAAAACTTTAAACTGGCTTCTTTGTCACTAGATTTCTTAGAGGCTTTAATAAGTTCATATATATTTTATGATGTGCTACTAAGGGTAGAGTTTACAGTATTCCTCAAACTAATTTAACCTTTTAAATTTTATTTTATATTTTGAGGAAAAGCTTGCAAAACTAGTGTACCAAATAATTTATTCTGGGAATGACCAAAGTAAACCAACTGCCTTACAGCGCAGCTGTGTAAACGAGGTTCAGAGAAGTTATCAATTTATTCAGGGTGGCAGCCAGCCAGTGGCCAGGATAGAACCGCAGCTCAGGCTTCTGAACTTTAGGCACTATGCTTTTTTTCCAAGGTATAGGCCTGGGAGGCCCAGAAATTTGACCTAGATCTTAACTCATATGCCTTCTCAGCTTTTTTTTTTTTTTTTTTCTGGTGGAGAGGAAGCAACCGTACTCCACCATCAAACTTAAAAGAATGTAGAGAAACAGTGTGACTGTTTTCCAGTTCTGCCAGTTCCATCCAACATCCCACAGGTCCATAATCACAGAGCTAATAAGTGTTACAGTGAAAAGGGAAACTCGATGTGTGTCTGGTTCAAGTGCATGTGGATCCCACCTGTAAGCTAGAGATCTTTCTAGCTTCGGTAGCCACACCAGGCAGAGCTAGGCCATCCCTGTGAGTTTGCTGAGGATGAGTCCTGAGGAGGGGAAACTAAGACAAAGGCCTGTAGAAAGAACCTACATGGTCAAGAAACTGATTTGGACTTTTAGCCTGGAGAACTGTGAGAAAATAAATGTCTGTCCTTTAAAGCAACCCACTCATGGTAGTTTTCTTATGGAAGTACTAGGCAACAAAGAACTGTTCCAAATGCCATATCAATCACTGCTCAGAGGTGATGTCAGAAGAGATGTAAGAAGAAAGAGCACAGAGATGCAATTGGTGTTACTGACCTGGTACGGCAGCTCAGAAGCTGGGCAATTCCCATCCTATCAGGAAGTTCAGGTAGCTGCCACCAGGTAGGTACACAGGGATGCTTTGTTTTGAAGAGTCCCGGCAAAGTGGTCACAAAATATGAACAACTGAAAGGCAAATTAAAACACACATTTCTATTCCCACATGTCACTTTGCTATATAAATAAACAATTGGTTAAAGCCTTGCCATAAATATCCTAAACTATTAACAGTATTTTTTTCCATCACAGTGGGATTCTGGGGGGCTTTTACTTACATGGCTATCTAGTTCTTTGAAGGATTCTATATTCTGTTTTATAAAAACCATTGTAATAATTTGTCATTTAAAAAATTATGTTTTAAAAAGCTGATATAAATATTTACAGAGAGTTCTTGTGGCATTGTGGGTAAGGCATTTGGCCACTAACCAGAAGGTCGGAGTTTAAACCCACCAGCTGCTCTGTGGAAGGAAGATGAGGCAATCTATCTCCATAGATATTTACAGCCTTGGCAACCCAATGGGGATCACTATGACTGGGAATTGACTTCTTGGCAGTGGTTTTTTATTTTTATTTGTAAATGAATATTTAAAGGACATCAGTTACCTATGCATTCAAATGGACTTTAAGCAGACATAGCTATTTGAAGAAAGGTCTTCACATCACTGCAACAGAGGCACAAGTTGATGTTTCAAGATCTATTCTAAAATACAGTGCTGTTAATGGTAGCATAATATGCATATGCCTACAAGAAAGATAAGTTAAATGAAATATTATTCGAATTTACACATGAACCACTAATGACAAAGATGAAGAAATCAAAGATTTTTTTTACCAACTTCTGCAGTCTGAAACTGATCACACATGCAATAAAAATACATAGATAATTACTGGTGATTGGAATGCAAAAGTTGGAAACATAGAACAAAGATCAGTGGCTGGAAAATATGGACTTGGTGATAAAAATTACACTGGAGATCACTTGATAGAATTTGCAAAGCCCAACAACTTATTCATTGCATATACCTTTTTTCAACAACATAAAAGGTACCTATACACATGGGAGGAAACCTGATGTATAGTGATTAAGGCAATTGACTGTTAACTGAACTGGTCAGTGGTTTGAACCCACCATCTGTTCCATGGATAAAAGATGGAGCAATCTCCTTCCACAAAGATTTACAGCCTTGGAAACCCAATGGAGTTTGCTATAGTCAGAATCAACTTGATGACAGTGAGTCTTTTTTTTTTTTTTTGGATACATGTGGATACATGTGGAACTCACTGAATGAGTACAATAGACAGGAATAAAATCTACTATGTCTGTGGAAAGAGATGATAGAAAAGCTCAGTATCATCAGTCAGAACAAAGACAGGGGCCAGCTGCAGAACAGGTCATCAATTGCTCATATGCAAGTTCAAGTTGAAGCTGAAGAAAATTAAGTCTACAAAACCCAAAGTACAACGTTGAGTATATCTTACCTCAATTTAGAGACATCTCAAGAATAGATTTGACACACTGAACACTAATGACCAAAGAACAGATGAGTTGTGGGATGATATCAAGGACATTCTTTATGAAAAAGCAAAAAGTCATTAAAAAGGAAAGAAAGAAACAGATGTCAGAAGAGACTTTGAAACTTACTCTTAAATGTAGAGTAGCTGAAACAAGTGGAGGAAATAACGAAGTAAAAGCTGAACAGAAGATTTCAAAGAGTGGCTCAAGAAGACAAAATATTGTAATGAAATGTATAAATACCTGGATTTAGAAAACTAAAAGGTAAGAACATGATCACCATTTCTCAAGCTGAAACAACTAATGAAAAAATTAAGTCCTCAAGTTGCAATATTGAAGGATTCTTGGGTGGAATATTGAATGACACAGGAAGATGAAAGGAATACACAGAGTCACTGTACCAAAAAGAATTGGTCGATGTTCAGCTGTTTTAGGAGGTAGCTTATTATCAAAAACAATTGTATTGAAGGAAGAAGTCCAAGCTACACTGAAGGAATTGGCAAAAACAAGGCTCTAGGAATTAATAGAATATCCATCGAAATGTTTAAACAAACAGATGCAACACTAGAAGTTTGCTCATCTATACCAAGAAATTTGGGAGACAATCAGTGGAAGAGATTCATATTTGTGCCCATTCTGAAAAAAGGCAATCCAGCAAAATGAGGAAATTATCCAGCAGTATCATTAACATCAAACACAAGTAAAATTTTGCTGCAGATAATTAAAAAATGATTGCAGCAGTACATTGACAGGGAACTGCCAGAAATTCAAGGTGAATTCAGAAGAGGACATGGAATGAAATATGTTATTGCTGAAGTCAGGTGGATCTTGGCTGAAAGCAGTGAATACCAGAAAGAAGTTTTATTGACTATGCAAAGGTATTCAACTGTGTGGATCATAACAAATTGTGGACCACATTGCAAAGAATGGGAATTCCAGAACATTTAACTGCTCATGCAGAATTTGTGCATAGATCAAGAGGCAGTTTGTCAAACAGAATAAGTGGTTCAAAATCAGGAAAGTGTGTATCAAGGTTTTATCCTTTCACCATACTTATTCAATCTGTATGCTGAAAAGATACTCCAAGAAACTCCACTATAAGAAGAAAACATGGCATCAAGTTTGGAAGAAGACTCATTAACAACTTGTGATATGCAGATGACACAAGTTGCGTGCTGAAAATGAAGAAGATTTGAAGCACTTATTGATGAAGATCAAAACCTTCCATATGGATTACACCTCCACTTAAAGAAAACAAAATCCTCAGAACTGGACCAAAAGAGCATCATCATGATAAATAGAGAAAAGTGAAGTTATCAAGGATTTCATTTACTTGGATCCACAATTAACACTCATGGAAGAAGCAAGGAAATCAAATGACAGAGGAATTAGGGACAAGATTGTATCCTGGTAAGACACTTACATAGTCCCTCTATAACAAAGATCTGAGAAACCAAGTGAAACAGATACAGGTAATAATCTTGGAACTCTGATCATCAAATGAAAATATAAAGAATTAGATTAAACACTGATTGGAAAAAAAAATTGATGAAAACAGTGACCAAGGAGAGAGATGAAGTGGAGATGCCCTGTTAGCCAGCTGAGCACAGCATGGTTATTTTGGAACATAGCAGACAACATACACGGGTGAGGAGAAGCCAACTTCATGGAGTCCCCCATAAGGCAGAGACTCAGAGTAAAGAAATCTAGAGTGAAGCAAGGTGAGAAGAACATGAGCTAAATCTAAAAAAGGAAAGTGGGCAAGAACTCAAGAAACACTGGCAACCACAGAGCAGAGAGGGAGGCAATAAACAGGTATAAAACCACTCATCAGTAATGATCTCTAGTTGTTTGAGTTGGGGGCCAATGTGGGGTGGAAAGTCTGTGAGGTTGCAGCTGTATATGCTGGATTCCAGGTGGCCAATCCCTCTTGCTCGAGTTTGGGCAGGAACCAGAACACCGGCTGCATTTGTCCAGAAGTGCACCAGTGTCCATTGCCAGTGAATGCAACCTGAGAAGTGCTTTCCTCTGCCTTCCCTCTACAACTTCCTGGTGACCAGGAAAGAGGACACAACACCCCCCACGCCACCCAGTGATGTCCCTCCTACCACCCTTCTCCCAACAAGTTCACTTGGACTGACTTCCATCAATCCCACATGGCCACCCATCTCTCCACACCCCCAGCAGACCATAGTATGCAACTATGGACTGCACACCATGCACCTGCCACCCATATGGTCAACAAGGAAGGCATGCTTCCACAAATCACATGCTATATATCAGCCCCCTCAGTGATCAGGGGTGTGCACTCCCACAGATCACATGCTGTTCTCCCACTGCTATACTGCTTCTCCAGCAGCCAGGGACCATGCTCCTACAGATTGTATGCCACACATAGGCCACTACACCATTTCCCCAGCATATGAGAACACGTGTTCATGCAGATTGCTTGTCACATCTGCTGCCTCCATGGTCTGTAATGAATACCCCTGTGGACAGAGCAGCATACACCCAATGCCTTAGCCTTAGCAGTTGCAAGCGCATGCACCTGTTGTTGCATAATCCTCCCCCCCCCTTTTCCTACTTTGTTTTTATTTTTCCCTCTTCCTCTTCTCTTTCCTTTATTTTTATTCATTTTTTTCTCTTCTTCTTTTGTTTTCTTCTCATTTCCTCTTTTTTTTCCTGCCCCATTCAGTGGGAGAAGGTCATTTTTCCCCACTATGAGTCACACCTACTACACTTTCCACTTACTTGCCCAATGGGTGAGTGTCACCACCCAACCCTACAGCACTGGATCAACTGATGGTAGTCAACACCTGCTCAACCTGCCCACAGCTGCTCTACATAACTAACAGAGACCTTCCCTTATACTCCCACCCATTTCCCCACTCCCCTGGAGAAAGGTGGTGAGCACCCAGGTGCTGCCAAACTAGTGACCATGTAGCATATCCATCCATGTATATCAAAACAAAATAAATTTAAAAGCCAGGGTGAAAGAAACCAACATATAATCAGCAAACAAATACAATAATCCCACAATGCCTTAGAGACAACAGACATCTTCAAATCAAACAAAGAAATAGAACAAGATTGCTCAAGCAAGCAAACAAAATAAAGAAACAGGAAACCTCCCTGAAGAAAAAATAGTAATGGAACTAACTGATAAGGAATTGAAAAGACTTATGTATAGGACCTTCCAAGAGATCAAGGAAAATACAGACAATACCTAGATAGATAACATTGTGAATTATGGGAATTCCAGAACACTGAAGAGACAGTAGTTCAAAAAGAAAAAGAGCATACTGCATGGTTTAAAATCAGGAAAAGTGTGCACCAAGGTTGTGTCCTTTTACCATACTTTTGCAAATTGTATGCTGAGCAAATAACCCAAGAGAATGGACTATATGAAGAAGAATCCAGCATCAGGATTAGAGGAAGACTCGTTAACAACCTGAGATAAGCAGAAGAAACAACCTTACTTGCTGAAAGGAAAGAAGACTTGAAGCACTTAGTGATGAAGATCAAGACTACAGCATTCAGTATCAATTACATCTCAACATAAAGAAAACTAAAATCCTCACAATTAGACCAATAAGCAACATCATGATAAATGGAGAAGATATTAAAATTGTCAAGGATTTCCTTTTACTTGGATTCACAATTAATAGTTATAGAAACAGCAATCAAGAAACCAAATGACATATTATGCTGGGCACATCTGCTGCAGAATACCTTTTTAAAGTGTTAAAGAGCAAAGATGTCACCTAGAAGACTAAGGTGCACCTGACCTTAGCCATGGTGTTTTCAATAGCCTTGTGCAGGTGAAAGCTAGACAATGAATAAGGAAGACTAAAAGAATTGATGTCTTTGAATTGTGGTGTTGGTGAAGAATATTGAAAATACCATGGACTACAAGAAGAATGAACAAGTATATTTTGGAAGAAATACAGCTGAATGCTTCTTCGAAGCGAGAATGACCAGATTTCATCTCTTGTATTTTGGTCATGTTGTCAGAAGGGACCAGATCCTGTATAAGATACCATGCTTGTCAAAGTAGTGTCAGCAAATAAGGGGAAGACCCTCGATGAGATGGATTGGCATATTGGCTGCAATGATGGGCTCAAGCACAGTAAAGATTGTGAGGATGGTGCAAGATGGAGCAGTGTTTCATTCTGTTGAACATAGGGTCATTACCAGTCATAATTGACACAATGACATCTAACAACAACAACAACCTAGAAGAATTCAAGAAAATAATACAAGAAAAAAAAATGACAAAATCAATAGAAAATTAGAAATCATATAAAAACAAAAAATAGAAATCCAGATTAACAGTCAAATTTCAGAAATAGATAACACATTAGATAAATAAAGGAGTAGAATTGAATCAGTAGAAGACTGGATTAGCAAATTAGAGGACAAATCTATTGACACCAATTTGCATGAGGAAAAACCAGAAAAAAGAATAAAGACAAATGAAGAAAAGCCAAGAATTATGTGGAACACTATCAAGAGAAAAAAATTACATATGGTTGGAGTTCCAGATCAGGAGGAGGCGTAAAAACAAAAACAGAGTGAATGTCAAAGATTTGCTGGTAGACAACTCACCTAATATGAAAGATAAAAAAAATAAAAATACATATCCATCCAAGAAGTTCAATGAAACCCATACAGATAGTCCCAAAAGAGTCACCAAGACATGTTGTTGTTGTTGTTGTTGTTTGTTGTTAGGTGCCATCAAGTTGGCTCCAACTCAGAGCAACCCCATGTACAATAGAATGAAACACTGTTCAGTTGTGCACCATCCTCACAATCTTTGCTATACTAGGGTTCATCATTGTAGCCACTGTGTCAATCTATCTTGTCAAGGGTCTTCCCCTTTTGTTGCTGACTGTCAACTTTACCAAGCATGATATCCTTCTCCAGGGAATTGTCACTTCTGACAAGAAGACCAAAGTAGGTGAAATGAAGTCTGGCTATTCTCACTTCCAAGGAGTATTCTGGCTGCACTTCTTCTAGGACAGATTTGTTCATTCTTCTGGCAGTCCATGGTATTTTCAGTTTTCTTCACCAATACCACAATTCAAAGGCATCACCAAGACATATCACATTCCAAATTTCCAAGACTAAAGACATAGAAATAATCCTAAAAGGCCTTTGGGAAAAACAAAATGTTACCTACAAAGGGGAGCCAACAAGACTAAGTTATGATTTCTCAGCAGAAACCATACAGACAAGGAATTGCATTCAATGACATGAAACAAGATGTGTATGAACTGCTGTATGGAAAATGAATTTGCTCTGTAAACTTTCATCCCAATCACAATAAAATTTTTTTAAAAAAGAGATAGAGTTTATTTACCAGGTGATGTCTCTTCTCTTATGACCCACCCTAAACCCCATTAAAAAAAAAAAGTGTACCAAATATGAGTGATCAACATGGTGGCATTGTGGAAGAAGGAGACATAGAGAGGTACGTGGGAGATCCAGACAACAAAGATGAACCCTTTTGCACATACAGTACTGCATTGTCATTGAAGGTAAACATGGGTATATGGGTGGATAGATGGATGGACAGGCTGAACTATTAGGTATGTCTATGAAGTGGGGGGTGTACCCAAGACCATGTATAGAGTTGGCAGACAATAGTCTTCTAAGTGTATTTGTATGATATGTAAGAATTCCCAGGTGTATAATAATGGCTAGAATCAGGTACACCTTAGTCTTCAAAGTGATATCTTTGCTCTTTAACACTGTAAGGAGGTTTTTTGCAGCAGATTTGCTGAGTGTGTCACATTGTTTGCTTTCTCAAGTGCTGCTTCCATGGGCATTGATTATGGATCCAAGAGCTCACAAGGGACAAGGTTGTAGTTACCTTTTGGTCACAGCCAGCTACCCAGAAGGACTGAGTAGTTGAACCTATGGGCTTGGGACCATAGTCACAGGGGACATTAAGTTCAATTGGCATAACCTACTACACAAAACACTGTTCCACCTCCTACTTTGGCAAGTAGCACCTGAGATCTTAAAAGCTTACAAGTAGCCATCTAGGTGCAACAATGGGTCTCTCTTCATCCAGAGAAAAGAAGAATGAAGAAAACCAAAGATTCCTGGAAACAATTAGTCCAAGTGACTGGTACACCATCTGATCCTCAACCTATATGACTATGAAACCAGAACTAGGTTGTGCCCAGCTACCACTGGCAACCACTGGAAGGGGATCTATGTAGGAGATCCTGGATAGAGAGGGAGAACAAT
>NW_006921641.1:7210735-7211782 GCF_000298275.1 Orycteropus afer afer | reverse complement strand
AAAAAAAAAAATCTTAGACCAAAAATAGCCATTGAATTCTTCTTTAAGCCAAACTAGGTTTAACTTAACAAATAAAGAATGTCTGCCTTGAGAATTATGTCCTTTTAAGATCTATTTATAGTGCATCAAATTGACACAACACTCCAAAGATTAGACAAGAATCTTAGGGGGCAATGAATTTATGCTAATGGGGGAAGAACAACTCAGAGAAGGATGAGGATGATTGTATAACCGTAAGAATGTAATCAACGTCACTGAGTTGCATATGTAAAAAGAGTTGAATTGGTGTATGTTCTGCTCTTCATATTCTAAACAACAACAACAAAAAAATATTATAAGAACAAATAAAAAAAAAGAAACCATACAGACAAGGAGGCAATGTTATGACATATATAAAACTTAAAAGAAAAATATTGCCAACCTAGAGTTATATATACATCAAAACTGTCCCTTAAATATAGCAGTGAAATTAGCACACTTCCAGATAAACAGAAATTAAGGGACTTTGTAAAAGTCAGACTAACTTTACAAGAAATGCTAATGGGAGTCCTTACGCAGAGACCCAACAAGGGCAGACAACAACTTGAGATTAACATTACTTGGAAACCAATCTAAACAAAGAATTTTCAAGCAGAAAATAAACTGACAAGACTGAAAATTGGGAACTAGAGATAGCAATCTGTACATGGTGACAATTACAAAGCAAAAAGAGGTAATAAATGGCATAATTACAGACTTCCAAATGGAGAGAAAGTCAAGAAAATGTCAAATAGAATACAGAATTTAAAACTTGTTGTTTTTGTTGTTATATGCCAAGTCAGAGCTGACTCATACAGACCCCTCCTTGGGTTTCTGAGGTGGTATCACTACGGAAGTAGATTGCCCAACCTTCTTAGGAAGATAAAAATAAATCACAGGGTAACCACAAAGATAAATTAATAAACCTTATAATCAAAATAAAAAAGAAAATCATAGTGACTCAGTAAACATAATATCAACAACAATGAAGAAAATGAAAAGAAAATCTGAAAACAAAATGAACTCACC
>NW_006921641.1:7208416-7210020 GCF_000298275.1 Orycteropus afer afer | reverse complement strand
AAAATAAAAATAGAAGGGACATTTCTCAACATAATTAAGGGTATATACACAAAAATAATGACGAATGTCATTCTCAATTGAGAGAGACTGAAATTTCCTGTTGTAAATGGGAACAGGACAAGTTAGCCTTCTGTCACCACCTCTACTCAATATTATTTTGGAAGTCCTAGACAGAGAAATAAGTCAAGAATGGAAAAACAGAAAAAAGGAATATAAATTTTAAGGAAGAAGTAAAACTATCCCTAAGTGCAGATGATGTGATCATATACATACAAAACCCCAGAGATTCAGCAAGCAAGCTATTGGAAAGATTCAGCAAAGTAGCAGAGCACAAGATCAATGTACAAAAGTCAATTGGATTCCTCCACATTAACAAATCGTATGGAAGATGGGACAATCTACTTCCGTAGTAGTACTGCCTCAGATACCCAAGGAGGGATTGCTAAGAGTGGGGCTGGCTCGACGGCACATAACAACAACAGCAACAGCATTAACAAAGAGAACTCTGGTAAAGACATAGGGATAATGAAACCATTTAAAATAGCTACCAAAAAGGTAAAATACTTACAAATAAACTAGAGAAACAAAAGACTTACACAAAGAAAACTACAAAAGAGTACTGCACGTGTTTACACAGGGAGATACCTTGGGAGGTGGGAAGGAAGGACACAGGGAAGAGGTAACCATGGGGAGGAAGTGGGAAGAGAGCTCTTATGTTGTGGAAAATTGCAGTGAATGTCATGAAACAAAATGTGTATGAAATGCTGTATGGAAAATGAATTCGCTCTGAAAACTGGAAATTTTTTGCTTTAATCATAATAAAAATTTAAAAAGAAAAAAAAAGATTACTGCAAGAAACCAAAGAGACTTACAGAATTGGAAGAACATGCCACACTCATTCATAGGAAACCTTGACATTGTGGAAATGTCAATACTACACAAAGCTATCTACAGATACAACGCAGTCTGGATACAGATTCCATCAACACTCTAAAGTGATGGAAAAACTAATCACAACTTTACATTAAAAAGAAAGAAATCCCAGATAATAAAGCACTACTGAACAAGAAAAGAACAATGTAGGCAGTTTTACACTTCCTAATCTCAGAACGTACTATACAGCCATGGTAGTCAAAACTGCCTGGTACTGGTATAACAACAGACACAAAGACCAATAGAACAGAATTGAGAACCCAGAAATAAATCCATCTACCTATGGACAATTGATCTTTGACAAAGTGCCAAAGTCCATTTAATGAGGAAGAGACAGTTTCACCATTAACAAATGGTGCTGGCAAAACTGGATAGCTGTTTGCTGAAAAAGGAAACAAGATTTATGTCTCACACCATGTACAAAAAACAACTCAAGATGAATCAAAGACTTAAATGTAAAACCTAAAACTATAAAGATCATCAAAGGAATAATAGGGGCAAATTTAGGGACTTTAATTTATGCCTAAGTTTTCTATCAAACATTACCAAAAATGCACGACCAACACAAGATAAACTAGACAACTGGGACCTCCTGAAAATTGAATATTTATGTGTATCAAAAAACCTGTCCAAGAATAAAAAGAGAACCTACAGATTGGAAAAATACTTTT
>NW_006921641.1:7201464-7208086 GCF_000298275.1 Orycteropus afer afer | reverse complement strand
GGTTAGCAGTCAAGTGCCTTAGCCACTATGCTACCAGAGCTCCCATCATCAACCATTAGAGAGATGTAAATAAAAACAACAATGAGATAACATCTCACCCCAGGAATTACAGCAAAGCTCAAAAAGATAGAAAACAACAAATAGTGGCAAGGGTATGGAGAGATTGGAACTCTCATACACTGCTGGTGGGATTGCAAAATGGTAAAACCACCATGGAAAACAGTATGGTGCTTCCTTAAAGAGTTAGAAATAAAAATATGATTCATCAATCTACTAGATATATATTTGAGAGAAATAAGAGCAATGACAGGAATAGATATATACATACCCATGTTCATCAAAGCATTATTCACAATAGCAAAAAGATGGAAATAACCTAAGTGTCTGTCAACAGATGAATGGATGAACAAACTGTGTTACATACAAACAGTGGAATACTAACAGACATTAAAGAATAACAACAAATTCACAAACACTTCAAAGCATGAATGTACCCGGAAGACATTATGCTGAGAGAAATAAGTCAATCACAAAAGGACAAATAAGATATGAGGCCATTATTATAAAAAGACAAGACAAGGTTTATACACAAAAAGAAACATTCTTGGATGATCACCAGGGGTGTGAGGAAGGGAATGAAAATAACTAACTAGAGAGTAGCTATGTAGTAATTTAGGTGAAGGGACAGGCAATATACAGTAAGGGGGAGATCAGAACAATATGACTAAGGCAAAGGAAGACACTGAGACGTGCACAAGAATTACAGACAACAAAGGTAAACACTATTACATACAAAATCCAGCAATATCAATAAAAACAAACAATAATCTACTAGTAGATACAGAGGTGAACATACAAGTTGAACATGTACAGGTAAACAAATGGGACCATACCCATGAGCATATATTGGTTTGGCAGAGAATATTTTTACCTACATATTCTTATGTGCTGCAAACATATTCACGTATGTTGTTGTTGTTGTTAGGTGCCGCCAAGTCATCTCTGACTCATAGTGACTCTATGCACAGCAGAACGGAACACTGCCTGGTCCCACACCAGCTCCATGATCATTGCTATACTTGAGCTCATATTCATGTATATATTTGTGTGTGTGTGTGTGTGTGTGTATACATAATATTCATGTATATAGTAGAGCAAATGGGGCAAAGTTATGAAACTTGTTGTTGTTGTTGTTGTTATGTGCCATCAAGTCAGATCTGACTCATAGTGACCCCTCCTTGGGTTTCTGAGGCAGCATCACTACGGAAGTAGATTGTCCCATATTCCTTCCAAGGAGTGGCTGGTGGGTTTGAACCACCAGCCTTCTGGTTAGCAGTCAAGTGCTTTAGGCACTACATTACCAGACCTCCTTGGCACAACATAGGTCATAAAGAATGTTCTACATCTTACTGTGGTGAGTAGTGACTGGAGTTTTAAAAGCTAGTAGTGGCCATGTAAGATGCATCTATTTGTCTCTCCCCATCTAGAGTAAAGGAACAAAAGACTCAAGGAAACAATGGACTAATGGACTACACGAATCACAGCCTCCACTACCCTGAGACCAGAACTAGATGGTGCCCACCTACCACTACTAACCACGTTGATTGGGACCACAGAAGATCCTGAATAGAATGGGAGAAAAATGTAGAACAAAATTCAAAATTATAAAAATGACCAGACTTACTGGTCTGATAGAGACTTGTGGAACCCCTGAGACTGTGGCCCTTAGGAACCCTTAAAACCTGGAACTGAACTCATGCCCAGGGATCACCTTGTAGCCAAAAAAGAGGCCTATAAAGTGAACAATAACACTCATGAGGAATGCACTTCTCAAGACAACTAACAATATGAGGCCAAAAGGCAGTACTTTCCCCCCCCCCCACCCCTCCAAAAAAGCTCAAAGGCAGGAAGGGGCAGGAAAGAAGGATGAATGGAAGATTCTGGGAGCCCAGGGAGGAAGCAGGAAGAGTGCTGTTACATTGAGGGAATTGCAACAAATGTTATGAAATAAAATGTGTATAAATCATTGAATGGAAAAGTAATTTGATCTCTAAATTTTCATCCATAGCATCATAAATAAATAAAAGAAATCAAACAATGTATTGCACTGGGCAAATCTGTTGCAAAGGACTTCTTTAAAGTGCCAGAAAGCAAAGATATGACTTTGAGGATTAAGGTGCACCTGACCCAAGCCATCTTATTTTCAATCGCTTCATATGCATGCAAAAGCTGAACAATGATTAAAGAAGACTGAGGAACTGATGCCTTTGAATTGTGTTGGTGTTGAAGAATTTTGAATAAACCATGGACTGCCAGAAGACCAAATAATCTGTCTTGGAAGAAGTATAGCCAGAATTCTCCTTAGAAGCAAGGATACTTCATATCCTTTTGACATGGTATCAGGAAAGGGATATCATATTTGGTAAAGTAGAGGGTCAGAAAAAAAAGAGGAAGTATCTCAACAAGATGGATTGACACAGTGGAACAGTGTGCTCAAACATAGCAACCATAGTGCAGGACCAGGCAGTATTTCCTTCGGTTGCACATGGCCACTATGAGTTGAAACTGACTCAATGACACCTAACAACAACAACAGACACAAGTTGGAGCACTTGTGGTGCAGTGGTTAAGCATTCAACTGCTAACCGAAAGGTTGGTGGTTCTAACCCACTAGTCTCTCCTCTAGCAAAAAATGTGGCAATCTATTTCCATGAAGATTTACAACCCTGGAAATGCCATGGAGCATTTCTATTCTCTGTATTAGGCTGGGTTCTCTAGAGAAGCAAAACCAGTAAAGCTTATATATACATATAGAGAAAGAGAAGTTTATCTTAGGAAAATGGCTCACACACTTATAGAAGCTGGCAAGTCCCAAGTTTTGGATCAAACGTTAAGCTGAAGGCTTTTCCTAACTAACGCAGCTGCAGGGGCTGATGAGCTCAAAGTTGGCAGGCAGTATACCGGCTGTTGACTCCAATGAATGACAAATCCAGGACCTCCAGGCTGATTGGTGGATTGTTCGCTCATGGACAGTTGTAGGCAGCACAACAGGACAGGATCCCAATCCACAGAAGAGTGTCTCTTTTCCCAGGATGTTCATAAATATATTGGAAGTAGGCCACACCCCTAGGGAAACTCCCTTTCAATGGCTGCTCAAAACATACACATCTGATCCCATCATGGGAATAACCCACATCACAATTGCTTAAACCACACAGGATTGTGGTCCAGCCAAGTTGACACACAGCTCCAAGTATCACACTGTCCTATTGGGTCACTATGAGTTGGAAGTGACTTGGTGGCAATGGATAGGCACAAGTTGGTGCCCTCTCCCCTTATCTTACCTGTTTAAAAAGGCTTCTTTGGTACTAGAGCTATGCTTTACCCTCCCAGTTGAAGCACATTAACCTAATCAGCAGTTCTATCCTCCTCTTGTTTTGCTGTGTAATGCTTCCTCTGCTCTCCTCCCCACAATGGGACCAGGCACTTTGTCACCTATCCCTCTTCCCTCAATAGAGAGAAGATATCTGTCCCAGTTTGTAGAAATAATGAACCCTTTTAAAATGGTAACTTTCAGGGCAAGAGGGGATTGAAGGAAGGGGCTCTGAAAATATGACTGTGCTGCAGGAACCTCATTGTTTTCTACCAGAAATGGTCCCTGACTCTGGCTGTTTCCAGATATGATGGAGTGAGAGGACAGCAACAAGGAGCACTTTAAAATTAGTAACTTCCTAAAAAGAAAATCAAAGTTGGCCTCTATGCACAGAGTTCAAAGTTGTGAGGCAACATCTCATCCCCTTTTATCGTTTACCAACTCTGTTACTTTGCCCACCCTGACACTCATAAGCAGGGAAATACACATGAATGTGTCGCATCATGAGACCACTAAATTAGGTGCAGTTGTGTGGGTGGCTCGTCCTGCTGTTCCATTTAGTGAGCATATTCCTGGGAAGCCAGGAGACATGCATCTGCCTGAGTCAGCCCTGGTTCCCACATGTGTGAACATCTTGCCATTCTGAGCTTGAATCTAGTACTTAAAGACACACATTTTTCACACAACATGGTCCCTAAATGTATAACAGACATTCCTTTCATGTTCACTCAGAGACACAGCATCTGTTCCCCTACTGATGGGAACACTGGCTGCTTGGATTTAATGAGAGACAGGTTGTCAGAGACTCCAACATGATGTCTTCAGAAGGAATAAAACTAAAAACTCATTACCGTCAAGTCCAACTCACAGTGACCCTATAGAACAGAGTAGAACTGCCTCATATAGTTTCCATGGCTGTAAATATTTACAGAAGCAGATTGCCTCATCTTTCTCCCTCAGAGTGGCTGGTGGGTTTGAACTGTTGACCTTTCACTTAGCAGCAGAGTACTTCACAATTATGCCACCAAGGCTCCTCAGAAGAAATAGTCAAGGTAGTTTCCACTATACACAACTTTTTCTTATATGTTGATGTTAAAGAGTGACTCCCTGTAAGTGTAGGTTGCAGACAACCCAGGACCCCTGAGTAGTTTCCCAGATCCTGCCTCATTTTGCTGCCAACATTCCTTTATTTGATTTGAATCTAGCTCCAGGCCTCTGTCCCCAGGTTTTTATGCCATGTCAATCTTTCCCTGGAATGAAAAGCCAATGTTCTACCACAGGAGATACCAGAAAAATTAGGTTGGATCAGAGACCACCAGAATTATTTTGGAGTTCTTCTAATCTTTTAATGGCCAAAATGACCCGAGGACCTGGAAGTTAATAGAAAAGGCATCACCTGGAACTCTAGCTGGAAAGACTAGTGCTCCTAGGCGCCAACCCCTTTGTAGTTATAGGAATCTGAACTATGAAGACACTGAACAGGGTACAAGGTCCTGGCTGGGAGACAGATGAAGTGTTTCTCTAGAAGGGAATCTTGGCCTCCTACAGACCTGGGAAGTGCCAGGGCTTAGCTCCCAAGTGAGAAATGTGGGTGCTGACAGCTGGGAGACAGGACTCTGAGGCCACTTGTGGCTGCTGGGAGCAGAGGCAGGCTATTGTGTGGGAGGAGCCTTTCCAAAGTACAGATTGGGGTGGGGGAGGGTCTGGATTCTGCAGACACCCACAGGCTGGCCCCTCAGATGGCTCCTGTGGTGGTGTCAGAACAATTTCACAGGCACCTGCCATGGTTATCAGCTTGGGGCTGAGTGTTTCTGGACTATAGGTAGAGACAGAGGGAGAGAAACTGTTGTGGACTTCTTCCCAGGCAGCTCAGAGGCCCCAGGGAGCTCTGTCAGTGGTCCAGAGGAGCCTGTGGTCATGGGACACTGTGTATTCACTCCACAGTTTTCTGTAGCGTGCTGGGTCAGAGCACACAGTGGAGTCTGGAAGGCTGGGGTTATAATACCTCTTCTGCTATGGACCAGCTGAGTGCTGTGAAAAAGCCCCTTGACTTTCCTGAGCCTCAGTTTGTATTTCATCTGTGAAGTTCAGGATTGTTGCAAAGCTACATGAGAAAAGGTACAAAAGAAGTTGAATAGACTGTGAACCTCTGGGATTAGCTGGGCCTCATGGTGGCTGGGGGTGGCAAGGCCAGATGAAGAGTCTAGACAGTGAGAAGAATCTTTGAATCCTCAAGAATATCTTCTTCTTGTTTTGTTTTTAATTCAGGCTATGAGGAAATGAGGAGAGCTCCTGTGAGGAGAGCAAAGGATCTAAAACATGGAATGTAGAGGAATGGGCTTATGGGTGGAGGGAGGAGACCAAGACAAGAAGACATTATACTTCTGGGTGGCCCTGGGCTGCTTTGCCAGCATATTTTTGATGTCTCAGATGCCAGATGGAGATGCCAACCCCTATGAATTAAAGAAATAAATAAATAAACCTGTTTCTCTATTGACAAAATGAAAGAATTGCATGGGCTTAAATTCAAGGTCTCTCCAAATATCATCTAGTGCCTCTAAGTGCCCCAAAGCTGAGCAATCACACCAAACGTGCACACATACACCTGCATACAGGTACACACACATTCGCACACTAATATGTATGTGCCATCACTCACACACACACACACACATACATTTTGTGCCTTGGCTTTGAATCAGAATAAGCTGATGTGTGTTTAAAGCCATGGCTCCAGCTCCAGCCTTTGGGGATATCTTTGTTGCTGCTGTTAGACTTTCCTCAGGACTAAGAAAAGAGTTAAGACCCAGAGTCACTCTCTTGTCTGACCTCTTCCAGCTCTGCACTATTCCAGTATCAAGGTGGAGAATAGGACTAAAGAAAATGCAACAAAAAGAGGAGATTGTGGATCCACCCTAAGACAAGTTATGAAGTAGAGGTGTAAGGGCCTTAGCTTTATCATACCCCTGGATGCACCCTACCAGTTGCTGTCAGTCAATTGTGACTCAGGGCAACTCCATGTGTATCAGAGTAGAACTGTTCCAAAGGGTTTTCAATGACAGATTTTTCAGAAATAGATCACCAGGTCTTTCTTAAAAGGTGCCTCTATGTGGACTCAAGCTGCCAACCTTTAAGTTACAGCTGAGTTTTTAATCATTTGCAAGACCCAGGGACTCCAGATGTACCTGATAGTGGGTAAAAAGACTGAGATTAGCCCAGGAAGGTTCTGGAAAACCAAAACATATCTTT
>NW_006921641.1:7181057-7186073 GCF_000298275.1 Orycteropus afer afer | reverse complement strand
ATCTGGCAGTGTGAGACCTCCTTTGTTCTTCATCTTCAATAGTGCTTTGCTTATCCGAGGTCTCTTCCCTTTTCATATAAAGTTAGCAATTGGTTCTTCCATATCCTTAAAGAATGTTGATGGGGTCTGGATTTGGATTTCATTGAATTTATAGATTTATTTGGGTAGAATTGACATTTTCACAATGTTCAATCTTCCTATCCACGAGCATGCCAAATCATATCTTTGTGCTTGGGGCAAAATAGAAAGAGTTGGGAGTGGTAATTACAGGGTCCTCTCCCCTTGGCTCTTTAGACCCAGGACTAACCAACATCTCTTCTTAGGTCAGAATCATTGAATCATTAGCTTATTCATTCATTCACCCAGCAATCATTCCTGAACTAGACTTAAAACCTGCTTTGGGGCAGCTCAGCACTTATATCCCACCCACCCACCCCTCATGTTTCCTACATTGCCAATTTCCAACAGGATGAAGGAAGCTTTCTCCTGAAATCTGGGTGAGATGTAGGTAAGCTCTGGTTTAGCAAAATCCAGCTCAGGACAGAGTTTGCAGTCTCTGGATTGTAAGTCTCCTCTTAAGCATGTTGTCCAGAAAGCTCTCCCTTGCCCTGTGCCCTTCATGCCTTATCTCCAACCTATGCTTTCTTAAATTGATGCCAGGCTGGGTCAGAATGCCCTCCTCATTAAGTGTCACCCACATGCCCACTAACTATACCACAAAGCAGACCATGGCAAGCACTCTAAACCAACATTAATGAGCAGACCCATTGTGGCAACAGAAAAAAGGCCAAACCAAACTCATTGCCATCAAGTCAATTCTAACTCATAGTCACCCCCATTGGATTTCCAAGTCTGTAAATCTTTATGGAAGCAGATTGTGTCATCTTTCTTGTGTGAAGTGGCTGGTGGGTTTGAACCACTGAGCTTTTGGTTAGCAGCCAAATGCCTTAACCACTACACCACCAGAGCTCTTGTGGCAACAGAAGGAAGTCATTGATTCTGGCTTGGGGGATCTAGGAAAGCTTCAATAAGGAGGACAAAGATAAACTAGGCCTGAGACAGAAGTTATGGTGGCACAGTGGTTAAACATTCAGCTGCTAAACAAAAGGTCAGTGGTTAGAACCCATCAGCCACTCCATGGGAGCAAAGACTGAGTGATTTGCTGCTGTAAAGATTTCAGCCTACAAAACCTGGTGGGGTAGTTCTACTCTGTCACATGGGGTCGCTGTGAGTCAGAGTTAACGGCACACAACAACAACAGGCCTGAGAGACAGCTGGGATGCAAAGTCTCAGAGGCAAGAACAAATGAAGGCTGAATACCTTTCAACATATATCTCAAATGACTCACTGACTTAGAGCCAATCACTTCCTCACTTCCTTTTATGTGGTTGGAGGGATATAGGTTTTGGAATCCAAAAGACCTGGCCACTTATTAACTTACCTTAGGTAAGTCACTTAACCTCTCTGAACTTCAGTTTTCTCATTGGTTCTTGTTATTAGTTGCCATCAAGTTGGTTCCTGTTCATGGCATTCTATAGCAGAGCAAAATGTTGCCTGGTCCCATGCCATGTTCATCAATGTTGACATTCCCGTATGTAAAGTGGGGATATCACCACCACTAATATCCATCTCACTGAGTGCTCTTGACTTCAAATACATTATATAAAGCAATTAGCCAGTGCCTGTTTTGCACTTGGCAGTTGCTTGGTAAGCACCATGTTCTGTTCTCTCCCTTTCATTCCTTCTTTGGGCTTCTATTTTTCCTTCCTTAAAATGAGGGCAATCAACTTTGCCTAATCATACCCACCACCCTGTCCAACCATTCTTCTCAAGAGATTAGTGGTTAACTGAGATATCCCAAATTCCTCATAAGTAAGCAGGAAAGAGGGGTAAAAACAGGCCATGGAGACTTTATTTTCCACTGAATATTGCCTTTGAAGTGCACCAGGATGTGAAGCTTCAGTGGAGAGCTAAGGATAGAGCTGGGAATCAAAAAGGAGAGGGAGAGAAGAGAGGGCCAAGTTGTTTTTCATTTGCAGAACTCCAAGCTCCAGCCAAATAACATCTTTAAATACTATTGACATGACAAAACGAAACTTCTTGGCTTAGACTTGAATTTTCTCTGTTTCTTTTTTAAATCCAAAATTGAAGAATGTATATCCTTTGGAACCATGTCTGTCAGCCCACTCCTTTCTGCCCATGAGGGTCCACCTTGGAGCTGGCCTGGCTTTGTCAAGGTCAAGGAGTCGTGGCCTTGGCTGCAGCATGCACATTTGGGGGTAATGAATGCCATCCAAGACCAGACATGAAAGGTTTCTCCTGGTGGAAAATGAGCCTCTTAGCCTTCCTGCTGCTCTCTTTTTAGTTATCCTGCACACTCCTCTTTATGTATATATGTGTATGTGTCTGTATGTGTGTGTCCACACACATGTGTGTATGTGTGCAGCCTACGTCTGTGTGCTGTGTCTGCTGTAGGTCTCACATTCTTAATAGGGAAGCATTTGCACATCGATCTGCAGCAAAAGACTGCAACAATAAAGTGAAATGGAGAAATTCCAGTATCTTAGGTTTTAAACTTCTTCCACTTAAAATAACCTGATAACTGAAGTTGGAGTGGATGGTCTATTCTGCTTGAATTACCCCTATAATTATTTCAATTTTTCTATTCACTTTGTGTATAGAAGACATAGCATTAATATCATCCAGGTCAAAGCACACAGATATTAAATAAGCCACATAAATAAATACAGAGGTCTCCAGCCCAGCCTTTACACAGATGGTGTGTTTAGTCATCTGCTCAACAGATATTTATTGTGCCAGACATCAGCCTAGACAAAAGAAACATGGTCCCTGCCCTGATAGGGTTATATTTTACTAAGGGAAGCAGACAAAAGAATGAATACACGATTAGAAATTATAGTAAAGGCAGAAAGAGTCAAAACTTTTTCTACTCCTGTTGTAAGGGATTTCTGGTAAAGGCCCATTGAAACAATTATCACTTGAAAGAGAAGTCACGTTCTCCTCTACTGGCATTCCTGGTTATTTGTCTAATCATCAACACTCACCTCTTCCTACATTTGACAGGAAAATATTGACTCTGGGAAAAGTCCCACAGTCTCTAATAGCTGAATGACCTTAAGCATGTCACTTTAGCCTCATTTTCCTAATCTGTAAAATGGGTATCATATAGCTGTATTAGTGTCCTAGGTCTGCCATAGTAAAGTACCACAAAGCAGGTGGTTTATAAAAACAGAAATGTATTTTTTAACTTTTATTTTATTATTTTTAAAAGTTTTTATTGTGATTTGAGTGAACATTTACAGAGCAGATTCACTTTCCATACAGCAGTTCATACACAATTTGATTCATGACATTAAAACTGCAATTCCCCACAATATAACAGCTCTCTTCCCACTTTCTCCCTGTAGTTACCTCTTCTCTGTGTCCTTCCCTCCTGTATACTCCTGCTCCCCCAGCTGTTTCTCTGTGCAAATACTGCCCTTCTGTTCTCCCATGATCAATAAATCCAAAGAGTGTATCTGCCTGATGTAAATGTTCACACCATATGCCTGTCTACTGTTTGGCTGGTAGACATAGGAGTGAGTTCAGTTCAAGACCTGAAAGGTAGGTAAAGGCCATAGCCTCAGGTGTCTCACTCTACTCTATCAGACCAGCACACCTGGTATTTATTTATTTATTTAATGATTTTGAGTTTTGTTCCACATTGTTATCCCACTCTATCCAGGTTCTCTTGCACTTATCCCCCTACAAGTGGTTGACAGTAGTAGCCGGGCACCATCTAGTTCTTCTGGTCTCATAGTCATATACACCGAAGATCATATGGTCTTCTAGTCCCTTGGACTAATTGTTTCCATGCATCTTTGGTTTACTTCATTCTTCTTTGTTCTGGATGAGGAGAGACCCATCTAGATGGCCTCTTGCAAGCTTCTAAGACTCCAGTCAATACTCACCAAAGTAGAATGTAGAACAATGTTTTTGTGTAGTATGTAATGCCAATTGAGCTTGATGTCCCCTGTGACCATGGTCCTGAGCCCACAGGTCCAACTATTTTATCCCTCCAGATAGCTGGCTGTGGCCAAGAAGCCACCACAACCTTGCACCTTGTTAGCTCTACTCTACACCTGGACATTCTTACAGCTCACGCAAATACACATGTAGAAATATTGTCTGATAACCCTATATATGGTCATGGGCACACTCCCCCCTGACTAGACATATCTTATCATTCAGCCTGTCCACCTATATATCCATCTGTAGGTCAATGCTTGCCATCACTGACAAAGCAGCACTGTACATGCAGAAGAGTTCATCTTTGTTGTCTGTACAAGAACAGAAATTTATTCTTTTACAGTTCTGGAAGCTAGAAATCCAAATCCAGGTTGTTGGCAGGGTCATGAAGTCCCTGAGTATAATTGATTAATACAATAGCTGCTGACCAGAAGGGTAGAGTTGAGTTCACCTGAAGGTTCCTCAGAAGAAAGCCTTGGTGATCTACTTCCAAAAAATAAGCCATTACTGACTAAAAACCCTATATAACACAGTTCTACTCTGATACACATGGGGTCACCATGAGTCAGAATGAACTTGACAGCAACTGATGATTAGCAAGGTCATGTTCTTTCCCAGACAACCCCAGGTGTTCCTTGGCTTACAGCTACAGCATAAGTCCATCTTTACTTCTGTCTTTACATAGCCATCCCTCTGTGTCTGTCTTTGTGTCTTTTCTCCTCTTTTATAAGGACACCACTCATATTGGATTAGGACCCACCCTACTCCAGTATGACCTCATGTTAACATCTTCAAAGACCCTATTTCCAAACAAGGTCACTTTCACAAGGTACTGGATGTTAGGATTTCAAATATATCTTTTTAGGAGGACACAAGACAATCAATAACAATATCCACTAAACCACAGGATTCCCATGAGGACCAAAGTGATCATGGGCAAAAATGCTTTGCAAACTGTAAAACTATGGATTAAAAAAAAAAAAAAAA
>NW_006921641.1:7166332-7178867 GCF_000298275.1 Orycteropus afer afer | reverse complement strand
CTTTCAGTTTGAGAAATGCTGAGCGTGTTCTTCCTTTTTGGTTTTCAGACTCCAGGTCTTTGCACATTTTATTATAGTAATAACCACAATAATAGTCACTATAATTTGAGTTTTGTGGCACAGTGGTCAGAAGGCTCAGATGGTTACCAAAAAAGTCAGCTGTTTGAATCCACCAGCTGCTCCATAGAAGAAAGATGTAGCAGTCTGCTTCCATAAAGATCACAGCCTTGGAAGCCCTATGGGACAGTTCTATTCTGTCCTTTAAGGTCACTAGGACAATGCGTCTATAATTTGAGCTCTGCTGTGCCAAACAAGGAGTTGTGCTGGTGTAGTAGTTAAAGCAGTCAGCCTCTAATCAAAATATTGGAGGTTCAAACTCACCAGCCACTCTACAGGAGAAAGATGAGGCAATCTGTTTCATGAAGATTTACAGGCTTGGAAACACAATGGGGCAGTTCTACTCTATCATATAGGTTCACTATGAGTTGGAATCAACTCGATGGCAGTGGCTGGGTTGGGTTTGGTATGTCAAACATTGTGGTAAAGATTTTACTACCATTGTCATATTTAACCTCACAACAACCACATGAGATAGTATCATTCATATATGCAGATGAATATATGAATGATACTGTATATCATTCTGAGGCACAAAAGTATTAAGAAAGTCATACAGCTAATCTGTGATAGAGCTAGGGTTTCATTTGTCTACTTTCAAAGTTCATCTCTTTACCACCACAGTTGGACCAGTAGAGTGAATATTCTAACTTCCCCTGTGTTTTGAATTTGAGACTTTGAATCCTAAATTGGGCCTTCTCAGGAGATGTTATACTACAGGTGATTCTTTTTAAAGGAAGAAAGAGACAGAGCCATACAATATCAAGGAATCAAAGAAGTTGTTCACTAACCCTCCTTTTATGTATGAAAGAAACAAGGGTCTGTGATGTTTAGGGAACTTTCCCAAGGCTACATAACTGCATCAGAGAAAAGAAAAGGGAAAAAAGAAAGAAAGAAAGCAGGGTACATTGATTAATGTTTTTCAAACCAGTGAGTGGATTGGTGATTTACTCAGTAGCAGGTCATTGAATTCGTTTAGTGGGTCATAATCAGCATAGTGCCTAAGGCATTTGACTGCTAACCAGAAGGCTGGTTGTTCAAACCTACCAGCCACTCCTCATAAGGAAGGTTGGGCAATCTACTTCCGTAGTGATACTGCTTTGGAAACCCAAGGATGGGTCACTATGAGTCAGATATGACTCGACGGCAGTGAGTTTGCTTTTGATTTAATCAGCAATTTGGCATGCTGAATAGTGCAAATGGTTAAAGCACTCAGCTGCTAACCAAAAGGTTGGAGATTCAAGACCACACAGACCTTGGAAGAAATGTCTGGCCCTCTTGGGGGAAAATTAGCCATTCAAAACCCTATGGAATATAGTTCTATCTGATACACAGAGTCTTTCTGAGTCATCATTGCCTTCAACAACTGGTTAACCAGCAGTTCTAAATATGAAACAGAATAAATGGGGGGGGGTGGAATAGAGAGGACTGCACACAGTAAATGTCAGCAATGCTTCAAGATGCTTTTCAGATTTTTTGTGTGTGTTTATGTGTGTATGTGGAGGCTCATTGTAAAATGACCATGGATGTCTGTCTAAAACCTGACAGGAAATTTGAGCAAAATCCCAGATTTGCTCCTACAATTCAAGCAAAACAGCTTTAAAATAGCCACAGGGGACTATTTTTAGTGTGTGCTACAATTACCTTTCTTTGATCTCAGGCACTGGACGGCTCCTCAATAGTGTGCACCATGCGTGGAGATCTGACAGGGGCCCAGGAGTGCCGTGACATAGGAAGGGGCCTAAGGCCAGGCTTTTATATAAACCCCGTGGCTGTTTCCCTTGACTTACTTCCTTTGCCTGCCTGGGGATTAGGGCAGGATCCTCTGAAACAGGGATAGCATCCTTCATAACAGGATGTAGCAGGGAACCACACACTGCTTTGAGACAGGCCACCAATGGTGAGCAAGTAAGCCAGGCTCAGGCCGCTCCTGGGCCCCACTTAGTCACTACAGGACACCTTAACCCTTCAGGGAACAGGAGTAGATGCAGATGAGGGCCTGGAGTGAGGATGGAGTAAACCTTTCCAACCTGTGTCCCTATAGCAGACCTTCCACAGCTTCAGGGTTCATGGCTCGTGTAGCTGGAGCCCACCAGCACCCAGAGCCTGGCAGATGAATAGGAGATTTTCTTTTTTTTAATTTTATTGAGTTGGGTGAAAGTTTACAGAGCAAATTCACTTTCCATGCAACAGTTCACATACACTTTGTCTCATGACACTGACTACAATTTCCCACAGTGCAACAGCTTCCTTCCCACTCCTTCCCCATAGTTACCTCTTCCCTGTGTCCTTCCCTCCCATACATTCCTGCACCACCACCCCCCAGCTGTCTCCCTGTGTAGTCCTTCTATTCTCCCATGATTAATCTCTCCAAGGAGTGTATCAATGTAATGTAAATGGTCAGCTCACATGCGTGTCTTTCGTTTGGCTGGAAGCCTTCCAGACCTGAAGGGCAGCTAGGGGCCATAGTCTCAGGGATTCCACCAGGCAAGAATAGAAGGTTTTCAAAGTGCTCCTTCCATGTCAGAAGGCATGTGCAGAAACAAGTGTGTATGTGCATGTTTGTGTGGTGTGGTAGTATTAAGAGTACGGTATGTATGTGGTGGCTATGTGTGTGTGTGTATGTGTGTGTGTGAGATGTGGCAGGATGTGGTGGTATGGTATGTGTATGGTATATGTGTATGTATGGTGTGCAGAGTGTGGTGGGAGAGGTTACATGTGTGGTGTATGGTATGTGTGTGGTGTTCGAGGTGTAGTATGGGTCAGTATATATGTGTGTGGGGGTGTGAGGTGTGTGTGTGTGTACAGGATGCAGTATGTGTGTGGTGTGTGTGTGTGGTGGCGGCAGATGGTAAATGAGAAGAAACTAGGATCATCAGAAAGCTTATAAGGAAGCCCCAGGAACCTCATCTGTACACCTTGGAAGAGGCAGGTGAGGTCCCATTGTTTGTTAGAAGCAGCATCAACCTTTCAATCTTTTATTATGTGTGGAGATCAGTGTGTATGTGTATAGGGGATAGGGCAGGAGGGTATAATAAGAATAGACACCAAGGAAAGCTTTCAACCCTGACACAGATTATAAGAACTAAAAACCAACTGAGTGAGAACAGAAGCACTAAAAAATTGCCTGAGTTGTGTAAAAGTAATACCAATTAGGTCACTTTCAGGAACTGTTCACCATTTAGGGCTCCATTCCTTATAGCAGAATAATGATAATGCTCTTCATAAAATCAAATGTATGATTGACTTTGTTGTAGGTTTTATTTGATCACATCGAACTCTGTTCACAGGTGATTAGCCACCATTGTGTGTTATTCCTGATCCAGGACTGCCGTGCTCACAACTTCAAAAGCGCTAAGGGGATGCAGGTGATTCTGAGAATCTGTTCCAGTGATTGCCCAAACAATAGCCTCCTTGGAACACAAGCCCTGGTCTGGGAAAGATGAAGCTGAGTCCCTGAGAGGGAGTGGGCTGGCTGTTCACAGTCCTTTCTCTACATTTCAGAATCTGACAAGAAGGACTTCCACGGACGAAGCTCCAGGAGAAAGCCCCTGTGTCCTGGGCTTTGAAGCAGGATAAGGAAGAGGGTAAGAGGAGGCAGATGTGAAGGGTTTGGAAGATTCTGGTATGTAAAAAATGTAATTTTCTTTATTTTTCTGCAATTGGCTTTATTTTCTATCTTAGCTGCCTTCCAGCTGAAGGCACAAAGAGCTCTCTTTAAAGGGCCACAGTGTCTAAAAAGTGAGACACGTTTGAGTTCTAATCCCAGTTCTTCTCCTTCAAAACTGTATGGCCTTAGCCAAGTCAGTTAACCTTTCTAAACTTCAGTTTTCTTATGTGTAAACAGGAGATAATAACACGTACCTGCCAGATTGTGAGGATTAAATGACAACAGTTTGCAAAAGCGCTTAGCCCAGGATTGGCAGATGTAAGCACTCAATACTATCCCTCCATGTAAGGTTACCAATTGATTTAGAGTTAACCTTCAAGGTACAGAGGCTCCGCTGCTCACTGCCCTGCATCCTCAATGTTTAGGGTGATCTCCTGGCAGCCAGTTCTCCTGACTCAGTGAGGCTGCAGATGTTCCTCCCTTTCAGAGCAGCCTGGTGGGAGTTTGCAAGCTCCAGCAGGAAAAGACTAGCTGCCATGGCTCCAAAGTAATTGTGGCTTGGAAAGAATCTCTGGCATGTGTCATGTTGTCCCCCACAAGCCATGATCCATGGTGTGTTGGAGAAGTGCTTTGTTCCAGGGCCAAGAGGTCACTTTATAGAAGGGTCACCCCATAAGTCTGCATGTTGGGCAACTCCTCTCAGCCCTCACTCCCCTGCTCTCTGTCCTCACCTCCATCTGCTTGGGATCACAAATCTTGCTGGGAACACTGGGCAGCTGCAGTCTTGCTTCAGCACTGAGATGACTGTTCACAGGCTGTGGCTGTGAAACAAACCTGAAGCTTGGGGTGGAGGGACCAAGGGGACATGTGCATACCTGGGAGAGAAGGGGGGAAGGCAGCTGCCTGAGAAAGGGTGGGGGGCAGAAAGCACGAGAGCCCAGTTTTCTCAGCTCCATCACTCAAATGTTTTTGGATCCCAAGCCCTCCCTGGCCCTACTTTCCTCAATGGTGAAACGAAGAAGTTGGACAGAATGAGCTCTAAGGTTCCTTCTAGCTTTACTCTTTTGAGGCTATAAATTCCTGGTTCTTATATGATCCACAATTCTGTAAACAGAAGTACTAACTCAGTGTATTTAAAGGGAGGGAAAGGGCCTCTGGGTGGAGAAAGGGGATGGAGAAGGCAAGTGTGGAGAATGTGATTTTCCCAGCCAGAAGACTCTAGTGTGTAAAAATGCAGTTTTCTGGAATTGGACTTATTTTCTATCTCTAACCTCCATTCTAAGGAGCCCTGGTGGCACAATGGTTAAGTGCTCAGCTGTTAATTGAAAGGTTGGTGGTTTGAACCCACCAGCCACTCTTCAGGAGAAAGATACAGCAATCTGCTTCCATAAAGATCACAGCCTAAGAAACCTAATGGATCTGTTCTACTCTGTTATAGAGGATAACTATGAGATGGAATCAACTTGACAGCACACAATAACAACAACAGCCACCCCCGTTCTGGCTGAGAAACTGCTGGAAAATCTAGTTTAGTTACTTTCAGGTAAAATCAGTCACTATAATCATTTTTTCATTCAGAACAGTATTCAACTCTATTAAATTCAACATCTTTGTTTCTACTTCCTTCTTCAAGCTGATGTGAGTGGCAGAATCTACACCATCTGTGGAGAGGGAGGCTGCATCTCTGCCTCTATCTACCAAAGTCCTCTTTTGAGGTGTAACATGTCCTTGTCTGGTCCTCAAACATGTCCCCATTCAAGCTGATTACTGTATCGTTGACCAGTGCCTGATTCAAGCATAGAGGACAACAGAATGTTTGAGGTGTAATATGTCCTGCCACTCAACAGGAACAGGATTTGTCAGTCTGCTTCCATAAAGACTTATAGTCTCAGAAAACTATAGGGCAGTTCTATTTTGTGCTATAAGGTCTGTGAGTCTGAATTGACTAAATAGCAGTGGATGGGATATGCACTGTGACCCAGAAACATATGGGATTCTAGGCACTTGGTGAGGTTGGGGGTTGTCAGGGACGACTTCCTAGAAAAGGAAACCTTAAAGGGGATACTTAATGTCTTAAGCAGAGGAAATAGCAGCTTTGAATGACAAGTGACCAGAGAGAAGACATTACCTGCTGGGAACTGTGAGAGGAGATCCTAATGGTTGGAGCATACAAGACAACAAGATGTTGTTTGAGGTGTAATGTATCCTGGTCTGGTCCTCAAACATGTTCCCATTCAAGCTAATCACTACAGTCTTGACCAGTGCCTGACAGAGGCTGCATGTTGCCCTGTCCTCTCTGTACCAGGCATATTTCAGCTGAAAGCCCCTGCAGGCCTGCGGCTCTTTCATAGGCGCTCTCTCACATCTCACTTCTACTGGAAAAGCCATGAGAAAACTGTATGAATATGTGCATGTGTTGTGGGGGTGCTCTTTGCCTAGGCATGCCACACTGTCACTTCTATTCTGTTGCTGCCAAACTATGATGGCCAAGAGGACTTCTCAAAACTCATCATTCCCTGGGCTTCCCAGAGAAGTGAGGCTCAGGACCTCCTCACCAGGGTGAGACCTTAACCTCATATGAGTCGTTCTAGACACAGAGCTCCCTCAGTGCATCTAACTCCTCTCCTCTTCATCTCCAGCTTAGAGGGTGTTGGTCTAGGGTGGTGGTAGTTAAAAATAAATAAATAAACAATAAAAGACTTTATATATCACATATCACATCTTCTTTTAATCTTTTTTGTCTTGCCCCTGAATTGAAGCCTTGGGCCTCAAGACTAAGCATTTTGTGTGTTTGTTTCTGGTTCCTTTATGACTACTACCCTTTCACTGCCTGAATGAGAATGAAAACTACATCTATTAACACATTACATATCAAAGTTCCTGGATAAGTCTGAGCAAAGGTCAGTACTTATCCCTGGGTTTGAAATGTCTTTGACAATAATGTGGACTTAATGATGTGCAAAAAATAATAAACAAATAATCAAAAGCTTATAAAGTTAAGTGTGAAGTACAAACCCTTCACTAGGAATTTCAGCTCTTCCTCATTATGACCTAACCCAACTTTCTTCTCTCTCAGCACTATCCTAGTTGTGACTTCACAAGCCCTTGGGCAAATTGCTTCACTTCTCTGAACCTCAGTTTCTTCATCTCTAAAGTAGGGTTATTGATCCATTCCTCACTGTGTTATAATGAGATTCTAAGAGATCCTAATAAGCAATTCTATTTCAATCTAAGCTTACCAGACTCAAACCAAACTCACTACCATTGAGTCCATTCTGACTCATAGCCACCCCCTTTGGGGTTCCAAGGCAGTAAATCTTTATGGAAGTAGATTGCCCAGTCTTCCTTCCACTGAGTGGCTGGTGGGTTTGAACCACCAAACTTCTGGTTAGCAGTCAAATGCCTTAGACATTACACCACCAGAGCTCCTTAATCTACGCTTAAGTAGAAGTAAATTCTAGCACAGGAGCAGAAATGCAGGAGGTTTAATAGACCCTGGTTCCCTCCCCAACCCAATCCCCAGGAACTGGAGCATATTCTGTTCCAATAGTCTTGAAATCATGGTGTAGCTCTGCTAAAATTCTCCCCCACCAAATGAATTTTATCTAAGCTCCACCACTAAGGCTTCTTTTAAAAGCTACCACTTCTACAAAGCTTCCCTGGAACAAAAATGATACACCCCTTACCCATTCTCAAATGACTATTGAGGGCGCAGACTTTGTCCTATTTTTACACACCTTGCCGGTAACCATTGGAGCCAGCCTAATCCACCCTGCACCACACCCCTTCTGGCTCACCAAGCACTACTCAGTGTTCCACGCAGCTGCCCAAGCCCACCCCCTCACTGGCTCCCAACCTGATTTTGCCCTGATCCCTTGTCTACCTGACACCCACTCTTTTTATTATTATTATTATTATTATTATTGTGATTTGGGTGAAAATTTACAGAGCAAATACACTTTCCACACAGCAGATCACATACACTGTCTCATGACATTGACCATAATTTAGCACAATGCAACATCTCCTCTCCCACTTCCTCCAGATAGGTACCACTTCCCTGTGACCATCCCTCCATGCACTCCTACCCCCTGAGCTGTCTCCCTGTGCCTGAGCAGCCCTTCTTTCTCTCTTGCTAGGCCTCTCCAAAGAGTGTATCTACCTCAGATAAATGCTCAACTAGTATGCCTGTCTACTGTTTGGCTGGAAGCTACAGGTGTTTGTTCAATTCCAGACCTGAAGGGCAGCTAGGGGCCATAATCTCAGTGGTTCCACCAAGCTCTATCGGGCCAGTAAACCTGTCCCCACTTTTTTTTTTTTTTTTTCCAAATGATTTTGAGTTTTGTTCCACATGGTTTCCCCTGTCTATCCAGGATCTCCTACAAAGATCCTCTTCCAAGTGGTTGACAGTAGTAGCCAAGCACCGCTGACACCCACTCTTGGATCTTGGTTCTGACCTCAGCCCACACCTCTGACTCTTCTGAGCTGGAGTTAGTTGTGTTCTCCAGCGTAAATCAGACTTTTGGCTCCTAGCTGTCCCCACTCCAAGCCTCAACCCCTAAAGACCCCAATTCCTGGTGTCACACAGCTCATCTATCCAGAATCTCTATATACGTGTGAGCATTCATAATTGTATGTGTGTATAAATTATGAAGATGGCTGATAAATCCCCAGGGAGCTATGGCAGAGCAATGAAAACCAACCAGAGCCAGCATCTCCTAGGTTCTGGTCACCATTTTCCTGCCAGTCAAATGGTGATTACCAGCTTGCTGGGAGAAAAGAAGACAAGAGCTGTATTTTTGACCTTAACAGGCCTAAAATAAGATATTGGCTGAACAACAGTGAGGAACCTGCCTATATACACTTTGGGAAGGCAGAGGCTGAGGTAGAGTCCTTGTACTCATTAGGTCTTGACCAGTCCAGAAATTTAAGAATCATGGATAACTGTGAAAACTTCTCATGGAAGGTCAATCACTAGGTGTTTGAGCCAGCAGTGGGCTGGAAGCCACTGAGATCCTTACAGTCCTGACCAGTCCAAACTTGGGGAAGGCCTGCTTGGGACTCCTGAAGGTACAAAATATGAAGGGAGAAGTATGTTGTCACCGTACTGAATATAAAAAACTGAAGGGAATATTAAAAAACAAAACAAAACTGGGTAATATAAAAACTGAGGGTGCTTTGAGGCAAGACAAACCATGGAGCTGAGCTGCAGCAGCTACAGAGCCTCCCTCTGTCTGCCATGGAGGGAAAACATTTCTTCCCTGGTTGATACATTCTTATTGGTTCCTTTCTATGAGAACCAGGCACTGTACTAGGCACTGAGATGTAGTGATGAGTGAAACAGACACAGTCCCTGTCTTCACAGAATCTGTAAGAGGTGTAGATAATGAAACAACAAAATGGGATATGATGTACATTGTGAGGAACCTGGTGGTGCAGTGGTTAAAGTGCTTGGTTGTTAACCAAAAGGTCAGTGGTTCAAATTTACCAGCCACTCAACAGGAAGATGTGTCAGTCTGCTTCTATAAATATTTACAGTCTTGGAAACCCTATGGGGCAGTTCTATTTTGTCCTATAAGGTCTATGAGTCTGAACTGACTTGACAGCAGTGGATGGGATGTATATTGTGACTCAGAAAGCATATGGGATTCTAGGAGCACTTGGTGGGGTTGGAGGTTTATAGGAAAGACTTCTAGAAAAGGAAACCTTGAAGGGGACACCTACTGTTTTAAGTAACTCTGAATGACAAGTGACCAGAGAGAAGACATGACCTGCTGGAAACTTTGAGGGGAGCTCCTGATGGTTGGAGCACAGAGGACAACAGGATGTTGTAGGTTCTGGCATGAGCACAAGCAATATGTTGGTGAGTGCATCTAGTTAGAACAGCTTTGTTGTTGTTATGTGCCATCAAGTTGGACCAGACTCATAGCAACCTCTCCTTGGGTTTCCGAAGCAATATCACTACAGAAGTAGATTGCCCAACCTTCCTTCTGAGGAGTTGCTGGTGGGTTTGAACCACCAGGCTTCTGGTTAGCAGTCAAATGCCTTAGGCACTACACTACCAGAGCTCCCAGAACAGCTTAGGACTTGCTTTCTCTCTTCTTTTCAATGTCAAACCCTGAGGCAAAGGTTGGACATTTTTCATACCTTCTATAGTATCATGAGGAGCCCTCATGATAGTGGTTAAGTACTCATCTACTAACCAAAAGGTTGGCAGTTCAAACCTACCAGCTGCTCCACAGGAGAAAGATGTTGCAGTCTTCTTCTGTGAAGATTGCAGTCTTAGAAACCCTATGTGGCAGTTCTACTCTGTCTTACAAGGTGCTGTAGTAGGTCAGAATCAACTTGCTGGCAAAGGTTTTTAGATAGTATCATGGGGTCACCATGAGTTGGAATCAACTCAAATGCAGCAGATTTGACAATGGGCTGCTAACCAGATGTTGATGGTTTGAATCCACCAGCCACTCTGTGGGAGAAAGACAAGGCAATGTACTTCTATATAGATTTACAGCCTTGGAAGCACTATGAGGGTCACTATGGGTTGGAATCGACTTGACAGAAGTGGGTTTGCATATTTCTTTATTATTATTTTTTTTGTGGAGTCCCTGGGTTGTGCAAATGGTTAATGTGCTCTGGACTGCTAACTGAAAGACTGGAAGCTTGGTCCATCCAGAGGCACCTCAGAAGAAAGGCCTGGCAATCTACTTCTGAAGAATCAGCCATTAAACACCGTATGGAGCACAGTTCTACTCTGATGCACATGAGTCAGAATCATTGTGACAACAACCTAGCATAGGATTGTCCACACACTAAATGCTCAGTTAATACTTGTGGAATATTTGACCAAGGATAGGAGTTAATGAAGGTTTGTTGTTGTTGTGATATGCCCTCGAGTAGTACCCGACTCATAGCGACCCCTCCTTGGGTTTCCGAGGTGATATCACTACAGAAGTAGATTGCCCCATCTTCCTTCTGAGGTTTAGGAACCTGGTTTTACATAGAGACTGCCCCCAATCACATGATCAAAAATTTATAACTCTCCAGTTGTTCTTTTATAACTAAAAATAATCACTGGGGCTCTGGTGGCACAGTGCCTAAGGCATCTGACTGCTAACCAGAAGGTTGGTGGTTCAAACCCACCAGCTGCTCTGCAGAATGGAGATGGTGCAATCTACTTCTGTAAAGATTTATCACCTCAGAAACACAAGGGGTGTCACTATGAGTCAGAAACAACTCGATGGCAGTGAGTTTTGAACCTGGTTTTACACAGAGACCCTTAGAAAATTCAAGTATATGCTCCCAATCACATGATCAAAAATTTATGACTCTGTTGTTGCTCTTTTATAACTAAAGCAAAATAATCATTAAAAAATAATAGGAATGTGTAAAATCAGCACTGGCAAAACTCAGTTGGCAGGCAGGAAAACCTGGCTCCCTGAAGCCCTCATGATTCCATGGTCAAAACACGTGTTGGGTGGAGATCCAGGGATAAAAAATCATTTGCTTCTGGGAGAAAGAAACTGCTCAAACCTCAAGCATAAAGAAGCAGATTTCAGTTCTCCAGGGCAAAATGACACTGTGTGCCTCAAATTGTTACAGATTGCCAACTGAAATTATTTCACAAACACAGTCATTGTCGTGGGAGTTCAGAAGAGGCAGCCAGGCCCAGCCGGAGTCATTGGGGGAAAGGTGGTAGGGACATGAGCCTTGTGCTATGGTTGGGTCTCAGCCAGCTGAGAGGAGACCAAGGCTTCCCAGAACCCATCCTGGCCTTCTCACTGCTGTCCTTGCAGCCACTCTTTTCCCCCAGCTCCCCACCCCCACAAGGGCCCCACCACTTAGCTGGCCATGCCTTCTCAGTACAACTTTCTATCACCTCCTTACATACAAGCCATTTCTAGCCAAACACTCACTTCTATACCAAATATCTTTGTCAATTCATTTCTAAGCAATTTGGAAATGCTGAATGCAGAAAATCTTGTTAAACAATATCCTCAGATATTTTCTCCTTTCACCCCAGATCTCTTCAGCAGACCTTTCTCCCCATTTTGTACCCCTTCCGTCTCTCCATTGTTTTGTTTTGTTTAAGGAGTAGCATGTGTTTTCTAGAAATAAGTTCCTCAGAGGCAATGTAATAAATTATCTGAGATACGCATGAGTGATGGGGCTTTTGGGTAGGAGACATGAAGAATGCTGATCATGGAAAAACACCATTTAAGAGGCCAAATTTTACAGGGAGCAATTAGTGTTAAATAAGAACATGTCAGAGGCACTGGGGCGTTGGGAACTGGGTGCCCCAGCCTTCTTCTTGTAAATTTTGTTTACTAAATGGATCATAATGATAAGTAACCAAAACAGCAGAAGGCATTTCTTTGCTAAGGAGATCCAGCCAACAAATACAATGGAAAAATAGGAGTGATACCTTTCACTCTGGGAGGTTTTTTTTTTTTATTTCTAAAAATCTTCCCTCGGTGTAAAAGGCAAACTACAGAGTCTTGGAAAGTAGTAGTCCAAAGATTCAGTCTGAAAAGTTCTTTGACCCTTCTGAGCTGGGTGTGGTAAAAATGCCACCATTTTGTTGCTATTGTTCTTGTAAAAGTATATATACACCAAACTCACTGCCATCAAGTTGATTCTACTCATAGTGACCCCTCCTTGGGTTTCCGAGGTGGTATCTCTATGGAAGTAGATTGCCCAGTCTTCCTTGTGAGGAGTGGCTTGTGGGTTTGAACCACCAGCCTTCTGGTTAGCAGTCAAATGCCTTAGGCACGATGCCACCAGAGTTTCCTATATATATATATATATATA
>NW_006921641.1:7147268-7166184 GCF_000298275.1 Orycteropus afer afer | reverse complement strand
TTTAAATGATTGGCTGGTGTTGTGCCCTTACTGGGGGCTTAAGGAGAAAAACTATTTGGGGTTATAAAATGGGAAAAATTAGTCACCCATGATTCACGGAGACTATAAATATGTGGCTATATTGTTCTTTTATTTATGATCCAGCTGGGACAAGTTGTTTGGGAGGAAGCAGGAAGATACTCAAACAGAGCCAAAGGGGAGCTGGAGGCGCCTCTGCAGGTTTCGAGTGAGAACACCCCACTACCTCCCTCAAAACCTCCCTTCCTTCTGTCTCAGTGCTCAGCTGAACAGGAATAACGTCTGGAGGGCTGTCCAGGAACTCGTGCTGGTTCAGGACAAAACAGAACAACAACCGTGGTGTCCCCCATGAAGCCACCACAAGGCATCACTACATGTTGGTGCCCAGTGTCCTGGTTTCAGCCCAGGGTCTGGGTGTTCTGCTGCTTTGCCATTTCCTGAATTGAGAAGTGAAGTAAGCACAGGGAAAAAGGAACGGTCATCTACAGAAGCAGTTGTACTACCAGTCCCTCAGAATTTCAGACATTCATACTCTCAATCACACACACACACACACACACACAAATCTAAAAATAACTATTTTCATTATTTAATATATATTGTCATTAAGTGCTATCAAGTCAACTCTGACTCATAGCGACCATATGTACCACAGAATGAAATACAACCTGATCCTGCACCCTTCTCACAATATTTGCCATGCTTGAGCCCACTGTGTCAATTCTTCTTGTTGAAGGTCTTCCCTTTTTTCTCTGACCCTCCACTTCACCATGTTTGATATACTTCTCCAGGGAATGGCCCTTCTGACAAGACCAAACTAGGTGAGATGAAGTCTGGCCATTCACACTTACAACGAGCATTCTGGCTGCACTTCCTCCAGGAGAGATTTGTTCCTTTTTCTGTCAGTCCATGGTATCTTCAATATTCTTCACCAACACCACAACTCAAAAGCATCAACTCTTCTTCAATCTTCTTTATTCATTGTCTAGCTTTTACATGGCTTTGAGGCAATTGAAAATACAATGGCTTGGTCTAGGGACACCTTAGTCTTTCAAAGTGATATCTTCATTCTTCAACACTTAAAAGAAGTCTTTTGCAGCAGATTTTCCAGTGTAATACAGACATCTGATTTCTTGACTGCTGCTTCCATGGGTGTTGATTATGGATCCAAGTAAAATGAAATCCCTGGTAACATCAATCTTTTCTCCATTTATCATGATACTGCTTATTGGCCCAGTTGTGAGGATTTTTGTTTTCTTTATGTTGAGGTATAATCCATAGTGATGACGGTCATCTTTGATCATCATCAGTAAGTGCTTTAAGTCATGTTCATTTTCAGCAAGGAAGCTCGTGTCATCTACATATCTCAGGTTATTAATGAGTCTTCCTCCAATCCAGATGCCATGTTTTTCTTCATATAGTCCAGCTTCTGGGATTATTTGCTCAGCATGTACACTGAATAAGTATAGTGAAAAGATACAATACTGATGGACACCTTTCTGATTTTAAACCATGCAGTATCCACTTGCTCTGTTTGAACAACAGCCTCTTGGTCTATGTACAGGTTCCTCATGAGCATAATTAAGTGTTCTGGAATTCCCATTCTTCTTAATGTTATCTATAATTTGTTATGATCCACACAGTCAAATGCCTTTGTATAGTCAATAAAACACAGGTAAACATCTTTCTGGTGTTATTTGCTTTCAGCCAAAATCCATCTGACATCAACAATGATATCCTTTGTCCCATATCCTCTTTTGACTCAGGCTTGAATTTCTGGAAGTTCCCTGACAGTATATGGCTGCAACTGTTTCTGAATTATCTTTAGCAAAATTTTACTTGTGTGTGATATTAATGATATTGGTAGACAATTTCCATATTCTGTTGGATCACCTTTCTTTGTTTTGTTTTGTTTTTCAATTTTTATTGTGATTTGGGTGAAAGTTTACAGAGCAAATTCACTTTCAACACAGCAGTCCATATACATTTTGTCTCATGACATTGATTGCAATTCCTGGCTCTCTTCCTGCTTTCTCCCCATAATTACCCCTTTCCTGTGTCCTTCCCTCTCATACACTCCCCGTACAACCAGCTGTCTCCCTATGCAAACACTGCCCTTCTGTTCTCCCACAATTGATCACTACATGGAGTGTATCTACCTGATGTAAATGTTTACCCAAATGCCTGTCTATTGTTTGGCTGGAAGCCACGGGAGTGAGTTCAGTTCCAGACCTGAAGGGTAAATAGGGCCCATAGTGTCAAGGGTCCTACCAGGCTCTATCAAACCAAACCTGTTCTTTTTTGTTTTTTTTTTTAATGATTCTGAGTTTTGTTCTATATTGTTATCCCACTCTATTCAGGATCTCCTGCACCATGGATCACCTTTCTCTGGAATGGGAACAATTTCTTGCCATAGACAAGTAAGTACCTCCAGCACTGCCTCCAATTGTTGAAATATCTCAATGGGCATTCCGTCAATTCCTGGAGGCTTGTTTTTTGCCAATTACTTCAATGCAGCTTGGACTTCTTCCTTCAATATCATTAGTTATTGATCATATGCTGCTTCCTGAAATAGTTGAACATTGATCAAGTCTTTTTGGTACAGTAACTGTATTCTTCCCGTCGTCTTTTGATGCTTCCTGCATCATTCAATATTTTGCCCATAGAAACCTTCAATACTGCAACCTGAGCCTTGAATTTTTTCTTCAGTCCTTTCAGCTTGAGAAATACTAAGCATGTTCTCCCCTTTTCATTTTCTAACTCCAGGTCCTTGAACACTTCATCATGATACTTTACTTTGTCCTCTTGGGCTGCCCTTTGAAATCTTCTGTTCATCTCTTTTACGTCGTCATTTCTTCCATTCATTTTTGCTACTCTCCATTCAAGAGCAAGTTTCAGTGTCTCTTCTGACAACCTTTTTGCTCTTTTCTTCATTCCCTGTGTTTTTAATGACCTTTTACTTTCTTCATGTATGATGTTCTTGATGGCATCCCACAACTCGTGTGGTTTTCAGTCATCAGTGTTCAATGCATCAAATCTATTCTTCAGATGGTCTCTAAATTCAGGTGGGATATAATCAAGGTCCTATTTTGGCATTCATGGACTTGTTTTAATTTTCTTCAGCTTCAACTTGAACTTGCATATAAGCAATTGATGGGTATTCCATCTTGTGAGGTCCATGTGTATAGCCGCCATTTATGTTATTAAGAAAAGGTATTTGCAATGAATAAGTTGTTGGTCTTGTAAAATTCTGTCATGGGATCTGCCTCATCATTTTCATTACCAAGGCCATATTTCCCATCTACCAATGATTCTTCTTCATTTCCAACTTTCACATTCCGATCACTAGTAATAATAAACACATCTTGATTGCATGTTTGGTCGATTTCATACTACAGAAGTTGGTAAAAATCTTCAATTTGTTCATCTTTGGCTTTAGTGATTGGTGTGTAAATTTGAATAATAGTAGTATTAACTGATCTTCCTTACAGGTACATGGATATTATCTTATCACTGTACTTCAAGACACATCTTGATTTATTCTTTGTAGTGATGAATGCAATGCTATTCCTCTTCAATTTGTCATTCCTGGTGTAGTAAATCATATGATTGTCTGATTCAAAATGGCCAAAACCAGACCATTTCAGCTCACTGATGCCTAGGATATTGATCTTTATGCATGCCATTTCATTTTTGATAACTTGCAATTTTCCTAGATTCATACTTCATACATTACACATTTCAATTATTAATGGAAGTTTGCAGCTGTTTCTTTCCATTTTGAGTCATGCCACATTAGCAAATGGAGGTCCCAAAATCTTACTCAATCCATATCATTAAGGTTGACTCTACTTTGAGGAGGCAGCTCTTTCCCAGTCATATTTTGAGTGCATTCTAATCTGAGGGGCTCATCTTCTGGCACCAGATCAGACAGTGTTTCAGGGCTATTCATAAAGTTTTCCAGTAACAGCTAGTGTTCCACTGCTATTCATAAGGTTTTCACTGGCTAATTTTTTGAGAATTGGATGGCCTCTTCCTTTATCCCAGTTTGTCTTAGTCTGGAAGCTCTACTGAAATGTGTCCACCATGGGTGGCAGTGCTGGTATTTGAAATACCAGTGGCATAGGCTCCAACCTCACAGCAACATGCAACCCACCGCAGTATGACAAACTGACAGATGAGCAGCAGTATATAGTTTATAAGACTTTTATTCATTTTATTATATTTATTATATATTGTTAATAGTTCTTAAATAAGATGCTAGGAATCTAGTCAATAATAATTCATTCACCCAAAGTACATTGAGCTTTTACAACATGGCAGACACTACAGGGAAAAAAGAGAGCCCTGGGTCCAGCCTTATGTAGCATTTGTCTTATGGAAAAGACAGATCTAGCACAGGGCTTTGCATGTTTGCCCAGTGGCAACAATGCAGTGGTATGATGTGGGATGGACAAGTACCAGAGACAGGGGAGCATAAAGAAGGCACATCCAACCTTAAGACAGGTAAAGAAAGATTCTCAGAACAAATAATGTGTAGGCTGAGCCATGTGAGGGGAAGCTAAAAGCCAGGCGGAACAAATTTAGAGGCACAAAGGAAAGCAGATTTAGGCAACAGGTTAGAGCAGATACAGAAAATGTTGCCTAGTCAGTCTGAAGCACTAGGTCACTAATCTGTCTAGTCAGACAGAGTGACAGCCCCAGTGTCAGGAAAATGAAACATTCCCAGGGTCTCATCATGGTACTCTCTGAAGAACTGTTAAGCAACTGTCCAAACTCATATACCATTTTCTAGATTGTATTTCAAAATATTTTCACTCTGTGACACTCTTCCAGTCTTCAGAAGCTCCCATTCAGTACTCAAATGATACCAAAATGGGCCAGAGTAGGAAGGCTGTACTCAGGAGTCCAAGCAGATCCAGATGGTGGTTGGCAGATGGGACATGGGTCTGGATAGCAGATATGAGACTAGGAGATCAGCTCAAGAGCACTGTTCTGTATGCCACGGCCATGTGCAGTCATACGGCATATGCTGAAGCTTCTTTAAGATCAGAACGTCATACCTACAGATGGGTGGGAGTCAAGAGGGTGGTGAGGTGAGCCAGACTGGGAGTGGGTCCAGGTTGGAGTGACGCAAAAAGTGAGAGCCTCCAAAGATGAGGCTGAGAACAACAGATCTCAGATCCCTATAGGCCCTCTCTATTGACTAGGTTTGGCCTCAGTGTGTGAGGCAGGGCTACACCTTCAGCTAAGGACTGACTTGACTCAGCTTCAAGGGTTAGGGGACTATGGAGCAAGCATTAAGAAAGACCATATCATACTTACCTGTCACCTGGCTCACAGTCTTCCTCTTTACCCCAATCCTGCCCCCACCTTGAGTGCTTCTGCATCCTTATTGCTGACTTTCATAATTCCCTGCTTTCCCATTTATCAATTCTTTATTCCAAGACATGGTTTATATTTCTGCTTCAAATTACTCTTACATTTCCAAGCCATCTCTCAACAGCCTCCCTAGGCCCTTCAAATGCAACATGTGCAATTTTACACTCTTTATCTTTTCCTCCAGATATGACCCTTTTCCATTCCTTGAAGAGTTGCTGTGCTGAGAGTAATTGGTCTCCCAAGCCAGAAATGTGGACTCTTACCTGCCCTGCACTTTTCTCATCTGACCAGTCCCCAAAGCTGGCTAATTCCACCTCTGGAATACCACTCCACTCCTCTGTCACCACCCAAAGTGAGGTCTTTTCTGTCTCTGACCTGAATCACAGGAACAGCCTCCTATGGTACAATGGCCTCATCCACCAATGCCTCTGGTGCACCATGCCTAGTGTGATTTCAGTGACACGCAAAGTTGGCCACATTACTGCCCTTCTTAAAAACCCTCGTTGGCTCTTAGGATAAAGCCAAAACCTCTTAATATGACTTAAAAAGTTCTCCATAATGGGATACCTGATCCCCACCTACTTATCTAACTCCATCACACACCATGTTCCTCTTAATCTTGATTTGCAGGAATACTGCTGTTAGTTCCCCTAATACAACATGTCAACTACCCAATCCTCAGAAGGAAGATGGGGCAATCTACTTCTGTAGTGATACTGCCTCAGAAACCCAAGGAGGGGTTGCTATGAGTCGGGTCCGACTCAAGGACACATAACAACAACAACAGTCACTCTGAATACTGAATATTGAAAATACCATAGACTGACAAAAAAAAAAAAAATCTGTTCTGGAAGAAATGCAGCTGGAATACTTCTCAGAAGCAAGAATGGCCAGACTTCATCTCACCTACTTTGGTCATGTTCCCAGAAGAGACCAATCCCTGGAGAAGGACAGCACACTTGGTAAAGTGGTGCATCAGTGAAAAAAGGGAAGACCTCTGTTTTGGTTACCTCTGGTGTCGCTCTAACAGACATACCACAAATAGGATGGCTTTAACAAACAGGCGTTTATTCTCTTACAGTTTTGGAGGCTAGAAGTCCAAGTTCAAAGTGTCAAGCTCTAGGGGGCTGGGTAAAACCCCTTGAACTTGGGCTTCAGCTCTGCCTCTTGTTCCCAGCCCACCAAAGCTAGAGTTGTCTCTTCACTCAAACAGCTGCTGGCTGCTGAGGCTAACAAGCCCAAGGTCAACAAATAAATGGCACAGTCCCAATATTACCAAACAACATGGCAAGCCACTAGTTCAAGTCCAGAGACAGTCCCAAGATCAGCAGGAAACATGGCTACATACAGGGTCCAAGTGTGCCAAAAAACTGCAGAGATATTTCTCATCACTTCTCCATATATACTAGAAGCAGATCACATCCCTAAGGCAGCAACTCAGCTGCTCCAGTAGCTTCTACTATGGAGATGATTACCAATCCCATCATGGGGATTAACTACATCCAGCTGCCCAGCCACTAAGGTCCAGCCAAATTGACACATAACCTTAACTACCACAACCTTCAATGAGATGGATTGACACAGTGGCTGAAATGATGAGTTCAAGCACAGCAAGGATTGTAAGGATGGTGCAGGACAAAGCAGTATTTTGTTCTGTTGTACATGGGGTCACTATGAGTTGGAATTAACTTGATGGCACCTAGCAATGACAACAATAGTCACTCTATGAGTCCTGATGGTGCAACAGTTAGCTGCGAATGCTAACCAAACGGTTGATGGTTTGAACCTACTCAGTTGCTCCATGGGAGAAAAGACCTGTTGATCTGCTCCCATGAAGATTACAGCCTAGGAAACCCTATGGAGCCATTCTACTCTGTCACAAGGGATGTCTATAAGTTGAAAATTGATTTGACACCACCCAACCAGTCACTCTATCTTACTCTTCTGTTTTTTCCTTCCTTGCACTGATATTCTGCAATAATCTGCTCTATTATCTGTCCATTTGTTTATTGTCTGTCTGCTCTACTGGAATACATGATCCAAGAAAACAGGAATCTGGCCACCAATAATTTCCCATTGTCTGGAAAAATGTTAGTGCATAGTAGGTGTTCACCTAAATGGTCATTTGTGTGTCCTTGCCTATGCACATACTATGCCTTCTGGCTATGAAAACTTCCCCTTCTTATTCGTGGAGAAATTATTTTTCTCCTTCTAAACTGACATGTCCCCTTCTCTGGTAGCCTTTCCTGACCCACCCCCCTCCCCTCAACAGAGTTAGTCACTATCTTCCTAGTGCTATCACTGTGCTCTGGCCTGCTTTAGAAAAAAGTTTCAATTGCAGCTATGTATTATATTATAAGTCATTTGATTATATATCTGTCTCCCTACTAGACCACGAATATCTTGAGGGCAGGAATGCTGTCCTAATCATTTCTGTGGCCCTCAAGCCTAGTACAGTACCTGTTACAAAGTAGATGCCTAGTTTTTGATGAATGGATGAATAGCTCTTCTACAACTTCCATAGTCTGTGTGATAGAAAGACTATATACTGTATGTTCAACTACATCATATAACACTCTGGCTACCCTTTTCTTCAGTTATTTTAACCACTGTAACACCATTAGCATAAGAGGGAACAGGAGATAGGTTACTGGACCAAAATCAGAGGATATCCAAAGAGGTAGAATGACTATATATACTATATAGAAGTAACAATAATATATATCAATATATACCAGTCCCTTTGGGACAGTCTCTGTCTATACTTTTTGTCCCAGCTTAACATTTAGTGGTGTACCTTTTCATTTTAAAAACTGTCCTAGTTTGGATAATAAATTATATAACCACTCTGTGGAGAGGATAAAATGAACTTCTATTGACCTTCTCTCTGGGAAATGATACCCTTGACCCAGGTGTAGGAGAACCCCACCTCTTGGGCCTTACCACTTCAGCATGTGCTCCTCCAGCTTCCCAACTGTCAATGTCTGTCTCTGTTTATTGGATGAGTTTTCTGGAAGCCACAGAAGATTGCTTTGTGAATGTGCACACCAGGCTGAAAAAGCCAAAGAATTAACATACCCTAGGAGCAGCCCTCAGCTGGTAGCATAGTGGCTAAGACACTTGCCTGCTAACCAGACGGCTGGCGGTTCAAACCCACCAGCCACTCCTCGGAAGGAAGGTTGGGCAATCCTACTTCCGTAGTGATACCGCCTCGGAAACCCAAGGAGGGGTCGCTATGAGTCAGGTTTGACTCGACGGCACATAACAACTAACAACAACAACAAGAGCAGCCCTCAGCCGATGACCAAAGGGGTCCGTGTATAGATACCCAGCATCCTCACTCTTAGGACAAGATAACTTTGAGGTCAGTGTTTTACACGATTTCCCAGAGTTTCCCCATGAGATTACATTCTAGTTGTTCTCAAGTAAAGCTTGGTAGCACAGGCTTTATTGGTTGTCCTCCCTTCCCTGTCTTATCCCTTTCCAATGTTTCCTGCACTTCTCAAACAAACTATTTGCTCTTGAATCTTTGCCTCAGAGTTTGCTTGTAGGTGAACCCAAACTGAGACACGAGAGCTTAACCCATTGCCCTCTTGTCTATTCTGACTCATAGCAACCCTATAGGATACCGTGACACTGCCCCATAGGTATTCCAAGGCTGTAAATCTTTACAGAAGCAGACTGCCACATCTTTTCCTGCATAATGGCTGATGGGTTTGAACACCAACCTTTCAGTCAGCAGTCAAGTGTTTTAACCACTATGCCACCAGAGCTCCATCTCTGGAGCTTAAGAAGCCTTATTCTTATTTTCCCTTGCACCCCTCTGTGTACCCTATTCTCAGCCAACTCTATCCTCATATGACTTAATGTTTGTTCATGACTAAGTCATCAGTTCAGAAAGAATATTGGGCAAACTACTTCCATAGAGATACCTCCTCAGAAACCCAAGGAGGGATTGCTATGAGTCAGATCAGACTCCACAGCAATGAGTTTGTTTTTTGTTTTTTTTTTTAAGCCATCAGGAGGTTGGAATGGACCTGGGTTTTCATGGCTGAGATTTCCTACTGGTTTGGCTCTGGTCTAGCTGCCTGTACCCGGGGCCATGATGTCTTTCCAGGAACTCCAATCAGAAGCTGCAGAAGCATCAAATACCAGTCGTAGTTCAGTAGCACCCTGGTGATCTAGCCTTGGGTCCAATGATAAGTATCCAGCTATTCATCCATTCAACAAGGAGCAGGGGCCACAGGAATGGGTCGGGGCCCACAGAAGAAAAGTCACTGCCATATCCGGGGTGCCTGATTAACATAGACCCAGCTTTGTGTGGGTGTGTCTCCAGAACAATCTTTTGAAGTAAATAGGATTTTCATCAGCTTTTTAAAACTAAATATTTTTATCCACAATGAAATAAAGGAATTACCACTATGGAAATTTTGGAAAATATGAAAAAATAAAGTAAAAATTATGCACAATTCTACTTTCCAAAAATCACATGGGGTATAGCATTTTTTTTTTTTCCTGGCCTTTTATTTATGTGTATCTCATTGAAACCACACTGGCATTCTGTGCTTTCTTTTTCAGTCAATATTAAAACATAAACATCTTTCCCATGTTACTCAAACTTTCCAAATACTAGGAGATAGGTTTGTCTCTTGTTTGTATGCTTTATATGGCGGAGGGTAGAGGTCCACTCCACTCCTGAGGCAGGGAGGAATTTTTCTGGCATGCTTATCATTGGAATTGAGAAAAGGAAAAAGACATGGAGGGACCAAGTATCGTTCTGGTTCCTTTCTCTGAGCTTGAAAAAAAAAAAGAAAAGAAGAAGTAACAATAAAATCTTATTATTTAGATATATAAGAGAAAGTATCAAAATACTCAGCTAATGAAATTGAAAACAGTTACCTCTGGAAAGAAGGAAATAGAGGTGATAAGGTCCCCGACTGGCTCAAATGGTCTGTACCTGACTACAACTTAAAGTTTGAACCCACCTAACGGTGCCACAGAAGAAAGATCTGGCGATCTACTTCCATACAAATCACAGCCAAGGTGGTGGAATGTCTTAGTTTGTTGACGGTTTGCCTCTTTAACCTATTTGTAACTTTGATTAAAAGCAAGAGAGACAAACAGGGAGATAAGGCATGTTTATTGACCTAACAGTACTACTTTTTATCATAAACTTTGTAAACATCATACTGCATCAGGCATTTGACTGCTAACTAGAAGACTGGTGGTTCAAGCCCACCGGCCACTCCTCAGAAGGAAGAGTAGGCAATCTACTTTTGTAGAGATACCGCCTCAGAAACCCAAGGAGGGGTCACTATGAGTTGGATTTGGCTCAATGGCAGTGAGTTTCACACATTATCTTATCATGTGGATGTACCACAATTTATTTATCTATTTGCTTGTGAAGGAACATCTCATTTGTTTTCAAATTGTATTGTTTAAATTCTATTATGATGAGTAATGTTGTGCATAAATCTTTTTCTTTATTTGAAATTTTCCCCATGAGAAAATGAGACTTAAAAAAACCGAACTCACTGCAGTCAAGTCAATTCTGACTCAGCGACCCCTCCTTGGGTTTCTGAGGTGGTATTTCTATGGAAGTAGATTCTAAAAGAAATATTCATTTTAGAATGTTTCAGTTAAGTAATAAGTGAAAAATTGTTTTCCTTTTCTCAGCAGCTGAGAAGGTGAAGCTCAGAGACCTCTACCCTGCCTCAGATTATGCAAGGTTAATAAGTACTGGAGCTTACATTGAAGCCCGAAATCTGTTTGAATCCCCAGTCCACATTCACACCACATCAGGCTTCTCAGTGGAAGGGCCTGGTAGAAAATATTAGTTGTCAGGAGAGCTGGATCCTAATCCAGCCTTGTCCATTGACTATCTAGTATTCTTTTAGTCTCAATTTCCTTGTGTATAAAACATGACAGGCAGTCCCCACATATGCCCACAAAGCTGTAAGGACCAAACAAAATAATAGATATGAAGATGCTCTTAATATTCTAAAAAGTTCCATTTGATTCGCAACTTTAAGAAGGCAAGGATCTCACGTTTTATTTCCTTCCAAATGTATCTGTAGATAGCATGCTTATTTAGCATTCACATATGGCAATTACAGTAGGCTAAGTGATTTATCCCTATACAGCCTGATGGGCTAGATATTATCATTTCTGTTTCAGAAATGAAAAAGTAAGACTATGTTTCATAGCCAGTAGATGGTGGAGATGAGTTTGAGTCTGAGAGATCTGCCTCTAGAATTTAAGCTCTTATGAACTAACCAGATAGACTCGTGCATAGCTGCAATGGTTTCTATCACCATCAGTAATCTTCATAGCAATAACACAATGATTTCCATTCTTGTGCAAATGTAAGGTCCCTTACATTTGAGCATAGGGACCATATAGTACCCAACATAATGGCTGGCTCACAGTAGCACCCACAGGGATTTATTCAATGAATGACTAAATGCCTTATGCCAGCTGAGCATAGGCACTGTGAAGGAAACATAGATATAGGAGTTCAATAATTTTTTTTTGTTGTTTTCTGACAAGTAAGCAAGAGGGCAATGAGGAAAATAGCAGGGAAGAAAGATCTCCAGAAACTGGATCTGTTGTTGTATTGTTATGTGCCATCGAGTTAGACTCAACTAGTACCAACCCCTCCTTGGGTTTCTGAGGTGGTATCATTATAGAAGTAGATTGCCCAGCCTTCCTTCTGAGGAGTGGCTAATGGGTTTGAACTGCCAGCCTCCTCGTTAGTAGTCAAGTGCCTTAGGCACTATGCTACCAGAGCTCCTAGCCTGGATCTAGAACTAACTCTGTGCTTGTGAAGAGACTTTTCTAGAGGAAACTAAACAGTTTTTGGAGTTTGTCTTGTGAAGAGTTCATCATGATTGTCACAAGGACTCCTGACTTTGACTTCAGAACATGTAGGCTGACTCCTCACTTGACTAGTAATCTAATTTTAGTCTTCTTTCTGAGGGCAAATGTGAAGGACTCAACTGGCTACTCTAAATTTGGCTAAGATACCCTGAAACCTCAAAGACAAATTCCACCTGCAGACCCCACACTCTCCCCTGCCTTGAGAAACCTTAGAGATAAACTCCACTTGCAGACCCCTCACCCTCCCCTGCCTTGTGAAACCTCAAGGATAAGTTCCACCTGCAGAACCCCCACCCCCACCCGCCGCCTTGTCAAAACAACCCCACTCCCTGGAAACTGCAACTCTTGCAAAACCCCTTGTGCACCAAAAGTCCCTATAAAAGGGGGCAACATTTCCCCCTGGCACGGCTCTACTTTGCAACTGGCATTGTTCCCGTTGCTCCTAGAGTAGTCCCTCATGGGCTTTTCTTCAATGAAGCCTGCTCTGATCTGTCGAGGTCATGGTTATTCTCTCCTCTTCTTATATTCACTTAAACTTCTGTACTTCCACACTTTCCTAACAAAATGCCTGCCTTCTTTAGGCTGCCTCCTCCCAAAAAATAAACCAAGTTCACTGCCATCAAGTCGATTCTGACTCATAGTGACCCCCATTGGTTTTCTGAGGTTACAAATCTTTATGGAAGTAGATCCCCCCATCTTCCTTCCACAGAGTGGCTGGTGGGTTTGAACCACTGACCTTCTGGTTAGCAGCCAAGTGCCTTATCCACTGCTCTACCTGAGCTCCTTTTAGGCTGTCAGGCACCTGGAAAACACATTCAGGAGATTCTGATGGCTCCTATTCACCATCACATTCCTGCCCTCATCACCACAGTTGTCCTAAGCACCTTTAGTCATTCATATTTGTTCATACACTTGAGTCTTTATTGTGCACAGTGATTTGGAGTGGTCTCATTCATAGTTTACAACTAACCATCTTCAAGGAGAAGCTGTGCAACAGAGTCCTACTTAACACAATTCAACCATTTCTCAAAACTGGGGACTTCAGGAGTTGATAGATGTGGTCTAAACAGAGCTTTGAATAGGCATTCTGAAGCCCAAGAGAATTTCTATGTGGCTGCTTCATGCAGATAGCACTGTGATTGATTGGAGGAGTGTCCTAGTGCTCTGGGGGATCTAGAAGAAGGTTTCTAGCCCTCAAGGAATTTATAAGTAAGAAAAAAATGTGGAAACAAAAGAGATCCACAGCATTTAGCATTGTCAATGCAAAGTGACAAATACATTTTAAGAGCATCACAGACATGAGAACAACAAATAATAAAGCACAAACTAGATTTTGAACCACTCTCTTTTTCAGAGTTCTCAAGGCCCAATGAAGCATGCTGGCTTCCTATGCCATCTCAGCATGCAGTGGATGTCCTTGCCTACTCCTCTTCCTGTCCAGCCCATCCAGAAGGCACTAAACAACTCTAGATAATGCTTCAGAAGAAACAAGAACCAATGACTATGGAAATTTAGAAAGGCTGGGAAGTAGGAAAGAAAGAAGATGCTTTAACTCAGGGGAGATACAGAAAATCTCACCCTTTATCGAGAGGCTATCATGTCCACTTCCCTGCCCAGACCCATTTCATAAACATCTCTCCACATTCGTTCAGGGATAGCTGTTGCCATGGCTACCGAGTGATGGATGCTTTTTGAATTGGTATGTGAAGAGCTCTTCCAGTTTGGCATCCAACCTGGAGCAGGTGGCTATTTTTAGCTACATGTTGCTTAATGCATGCTTTAGAAAAACAGTTCTTTCCCTTCTATTTAAACATCACCTTTCTCTAGGCTTCCTCATTCTACTGCCCAAGTTGTATAAAGACATTTATAGAAATAACCATTTACTATCACAAGTGTTAAAGGTGCAACAAAGATCTCAAGATCCAAGCTGTAAATACTCAATCTCATATTCAGAACCTTCATAGGGAAGCCAACACAAGTCCTAGGCAGTGTGTGTCAGCTTTTTCTTTGAAACAGAGGGCTGTCTTCTCCAGGGAAACTCTTTGAGTGTTGATTCCCTACTTGATGCTCAGAAATGCTGCCACCACCTTGCTCAGGGGCTCTTCTGCTGGTCTGTTCCTCCATTTTTGTTAAGTTCATTAAACGTGCTTGAATCTGTGCTATTATTTATAAAAAGATATTATGGATCCTGTGTTTACCGTATGTATGTGTGAAGACAATACAGTCTAATGACAAAAGTTTTAGACTTCATATCCAAGTTAGCTTGACATTGAAGTCCTTGCATGATATGGTCTCAATCTATCTCCCTAAATCTAGTTTGCTAATCTCTCAACCTCCAAATCTGAAATACTAACCAAATCAGACCTTGGGCCATTCTCCAAACATGCAGTATGTTTCCACAGGAAATTCTCCATATTTTTCAATGTCTTTCAAGCTCCATGTGTCCAATAATTACTCTGTGTTATCTCCCCATAGTTAAAATCATTTATGCATAGCCTCTCATAATACATCATGAGTAAATATGTAAGTGTAAAGCAATGAAAACAGCTCCTGGTGCTGTGCTATTTGGGCATTTTTTAACTTTCTTAAGATCACTGGAAGCTTCATGAAACCAGAGATGATAATTTTCCTTCATTCTTATTAGTGCCTGGGTCAGGGCCTTGCACATAGTAGGGGCATAAGAAGTATTTGCAGAATTGAATTGCTTAGAAATTTTTCAGATCAAGTTTCTAGTACCAACTCTGTCACAATCTTGGGCATAAATTTTTCTAGATCTTCGTTTTCTTTCTTAAGTTTGTAGTAGGAAATATACATATTTCACTCCCCTCACAATTTTATCCTTAGAAGCAAAGTAGCTTTGCCCTATAAATGGCACTCTGTGAGATGAAACCACATGTGCCACAGAAGTGATTAAAAAAAAAAAATAATAGAAGCATAAACAGCTATAGGAAATGCCAGAACAATTCAAACAGTCTATCTGAAAACTGGAATAAGGAGAAAACCAGGCGGAGGTGGAGGACAAAGAGGAGGATGAAGAGGAAGAAGGGAAACCAGAGTGGGATAGACATGACAGTATGGGCACAAGCATCCATGGTCCATTGAGGAGCAGGGGGCTATAGAGCAGAAATAGCCACTGAAAGGGACAATGATGGGAAGGTCTTGGAAAGACACAGCTCTGATCCACTTTTCATGTTCTGGTCAGGGCTTCATTGAGGGTGCGAGTCCCCACTGTTCATAAGAAGGGAAATCAGAAGGAAAAGGATCCAAGGCCAAAGTAGGAGAATTGGTAAGATATGGGGCCCAGAAATCTAAATTTTAGTGATACTCAGATGATTTTTATTCAGATAAACACTGGGCTTTTCTTTAACACTGAGCCATAAATCACAATAAAACTAAGAAGAATATTGGAAACCATTGCTAGAACAAAAAAAATAAATAAATAAGAAGCAGGAAAGTGTCAGGAGAACTGAACTGAACTAAAGCCTGAGATGCAGTGAAAAGGTAAACAAGGCAGAGTAAAGAAGTAAAAGAAGGCTTGAAGGAGAGAAAACTTTAACACAAGTACACCCTCTCCTCGCTTATTGACTATTTTGTTATCTGACATTTAGCAATTATGATAATAGTGAAAATTTTACTACCTGATTATTTTGCGCACTAACTATACAAATCTGGCTGTAACAAATGCTGAGGTATGAGGTCAGAGTATTGCTGTTGTGATGGTTAAAGTTATGTGTCAACCTATGTGGGCCATGATTCTCAGTAGTCTGGCAGGTATGTAGTGATATAATTTTTTCACTTATGTAATGATGTAGTCATTCTTCACTTTATGATCTGATGTGGTATCCTATATTTTTTCACAATGCCAATTTTTGCATAATGACCTTGTCTGTGGAACCTAACCATATTGATAAGTAAGGAGAGGGTTATTGACTAAGCAAAACTTAAAATAGATATGCATAGAACAAGTGACATATGTATTCAGAGAGCTAGAGAGAAAAATTGGATGCAGGTTGATTTCCACTTTTTCAAGGCTGAGGATGAATAGAGAATTCATCAGGGAATCTGGTTAACTCATGGATACCAGGATGGCAATCATGGAGTTTTTCTGGAATGTATACAAAACTCTGGTCCAGCAGACACTACTGATCCTGAGATCTTCTGAATGATAATCAGAAAGATAAATAGAGGCAACAAGAGACAGGATAGTCAGTGAGATTCAAAAGAGTAAGTGACGTACTAAAGGTCAAGTAATGGACAAGACAGATGAGCAAGAGCCACATGGTATAAGTGGCACAGGGCAGACAGTCTCAGGACCATGGTTAGCTCTGTGCTGGCACTGAGTCTGGAAGAAGGCTAGACTTCTAACTCAGCACTACCTTGGTTGGCCTCATTGCTTGGCTCCCATTTTGGGTGTAAGAAGGATCTATTCACCTAGTTAAGGTATCAGTCTTAAAATCTGGGGAATAGTTGTCATCCATCCAGGTGCATGGAGCCCTGGTGTTGCAGTGGTTAAGCACTCAGCTACTAATCTAAATGTCAGTAGTTTGCATCCAAAAGCAGCTACTTGGGAAAAAAGACCTAGAAATCTGCCTCAGTAAAGATTATAGCCCAGGAAACCCTATGGGGTGGTTCCTTTCTGTCACACTAGGTCTCTATGAGTTGGAGTTGACTTAATTGTGTACAAAAACAACAGCGCATCTGATAAATCTGTTTGGAGGTAATATAGTTTGGGAGCTCTGGTAGCATAGTGCCTAAGGCACTTGACTGCTAACCAGGAGGCTGGCGGTTCAAACCCACAAGCCACTCCTCGGAAGGAAGGTTGGGCAATCCTACTTCCGTAGTGATAACTGCCTCGGAAACCCAAGGAGGGGTTGCTATGAGTCGGGGCTGACTCGACGGCAAATAACAACAACAATAACATAGGATAATAGAAAGAAAGAGTACTAGACTTAGCATCAAGAGACCTAGGTTTACCCCCAAGCATTGCCACCTGCTAGGTGTATGAATTTGGTGAAGTCAAATTCCATGAAGCTCACTTATCTGTAAAATGAAGTTAATAAGGTTTCCTCTAACCTCTTGTAAAGACCTCCTGGGAAAATCAAATAAGATTATGCATCTGAAAGCACTTCCAAACTGTAAAAACAAAACAAACCCAACCCACTGCCATTGAGTCGATTCCAACTCATATCAACTCCCATATGGTTATCAAGGCTGTAAATCTTTAGGGAAGTAGGTTTACTCTTCTTCCTCCCATGGAGCAACTGGTGGGTTTGAACCACCAACCTTCTGGTTAGTACCCATTGTACAACCAGAGCTCCTTTCTAAACTCCAAAGCCCCCATTAAATGCATGTGGTTGTTGGAATCAGCTTCCTTCAGAGTGAATAAAATGGTTCCATTGAAATTCTGCATGGTCAGAAGATAGGATAGAAGTTATAGGTAAGTCAGAGCCCCCCAGCCCCCAAAATAGAAGTAAGACCCTGAGAGAAATATGGATTTTCAAAAGCTATGGGAGCTGGGCAGAAAGATGAATGAGTGTGAACAAGAAATAGAACAAAAGAGTAGACTTGCAAATACTCATGACTTTAAAAAAAAAAAAGCAAAAAGGAAAAGGCTGATATGGGGGGGCATGTATTTTTTAAGAAAATCTGAAACAAAATATCAAATGAATAAAATAAATTTCTTGGAAATTTAAACCTATTTCAATAATAATAAACCCTTTTCCCCAATATACAAAAAGACTTTGTGGTCATATTGGATTTCCTTTTTATTATTCAAATTTAAATTTTAAATTTTATTACAAAAATAACATATGCTAATTATAGAAAAAATCAGAAGACATAAACAAATCACAAGGATAGATATATTAAAATATACTCTCAATCTTACGAACCAGTCTTCCAAAGACGTTTAACTCTTCTATGCATCTAGAAGGAACTGAGTTGTCCCACTTTTTTTTTTCACAAATATGGGATCATTATCATATTATTTTGCAATATGCCTTTTGAAATAACCAACATGCCATGAATATCTTATCATAGAGATTACAACAAATAAGTTTTCATAGAGCAATTTTAATGGTTACTGTGGTAGTTCAGGTTGTATGTCAGTTTGGCTGGGTAGCTGTATATAGTTATTCCCCATGGTGAGAATGGTAATTAACTCCATGGTGGAATCTAGTGGAGCAGCTGAGTAACTGCTTTAGGGATGTAGGCTGCTTCCAGTATATAAGCAGCAACTTTGAGGAAGGTCTCCAGCTGATGGCACGTTTGAACCCTGCATGTAGCTGAGGTGTTGTTCAGCAGCCTGCCATGTTGCCCTGCTGATCTTGGAACTTTTAATGGACTTGAATAAATGGCCTGCCATGTGGTTTGGTAATATCAGGACTGTGACTTTTCACTTGTTGAACTTGGATTTGTCAGACTCAATAGCTAGCAGCTACCTGAGTGAAGAGATGCCTCTAGCTTCAGTGGGCCAGGAGCAAGAGGCAGAGCCCAAGGTCAAGCGGCTTTCACCCAGCCCCTAGAAGCTGGCACCTGGAACTCAGACTTCTAATCTTCAAGAGTGTAAGAGAATAAACTCCAGTTTGTTAAAGCCATCCCATCTGTGGCATATCTTCTGTTAAAGTGGCACTGTTGT
>NW_006921641.1:7145265-7147168 GCF_000298275.1 Orycteropus afer afer | reverse complement strand
CTCCTTGGGTTTCCGAGGCAGTATCACTACGGAAGTAGATTGCCCCATCTTCCTTCTGAGGAGTGGCTGGTGGGTTTGAACCACCAACCTTCTGGTCAGCAGTCAAGTGCTTTAGGCACTATGCTACCAGAGTTCCCCCTAAAGTGGCACTAGGTAACCAAAACAGTTACATATATTTATTTAATAAATATATCTTAATTATTTATCTTTTCTTTTTTGTTGGATATTTAGGCCATTTCTAACATTTCTTTATTGCATACTGTGTTGCAGAAAGTTAGTATAGTGGTTGAAACTGTGGCTCTGGTGACAAAGTGTCTAGGTTCAACTTCCAGTTCTCCTACATGCTGACTATATATTTCTGAGCAAGTTACTTAATCTCTTTAAGCTTCAGTCTGCTCACCAATACAATGGGTTTAATAAAACAAAAACCAACCAAACTCACTGCCATCAAGTCAGATCAGATTCATAGTGACCCCTCCTTGGGTTTCTGAGGTGGTATCACTACGGAAATAGATTGCCCAACCTTCCTTCTGAGAAGTGGCTGGTGAGTTTGAACCACCAGTCTTCTGGTTAACAGTCAAATGCCTTAGGCACTATGCCACCAGAGCTCCTGGGTTTAATAATAGTATCTATATAAAAAGCTACTGCTAAGATGAAGTAGAATCATGTATTTAAAACACTTGATACAATGTTTTGGAAGTGAACAGGACTTGAAGGACTTACTGATAAAGATAAAAAACTACAGCCTTTAGTATGGCTCACACTTGAACATAAAGAAAACAAAAATCTTCACAACTGAACATCATGATAAACAGAGAAAGGATTGAAGTTGTCAAGGATTTCATTTTACTTGAATTCATAATCAGTGCTCGTGGAAGCAGCAGTCAAGAAGTCAAACAACATGTTACACTGGACTAATCTGCTGCTAAGTGTTAAAAAGCAAACATGTTGTTCTGTGGACTAAGATAGACCTGACCTAAGCCATGGTATTTTCAATTATCTCATATACATGTGAAAGCTGGGCAATGAATAAGGAAGACCAAATAAGAGTTAATAGATTTGAATCATGGTGTTGGTGAAGAATATTGAATATACCATGCACTGCAAGAAGAACGAGTAAATCTGTCTTAGATGATGTATAACCAAAATATGTCTTAGAAGGAAGGATGATGAGACGTAATCCTACATGTATTGGGCATATTATCTGGAGGGCCCCTAGAAAAGGACATAATGCTTGGTAGTGGGTCAGTGAAAAAAGAAAACATTCAGTGAGATAGATTGATATACAATGGCTGCAATAATAGGCTCAAACATAGCAATAATTGTGAGGATGGTACCAGACTGGGCGGTGTCCAATTCTTTTGTTTGTAGGGTTTCTATGAGTTGGAACCAACTCAATGGCACCTAAAATAACAACAAAATACAATGTATGGCATATAATGATACTTAATAATAAAGATAATAATAATAACATTCTTGTAGCCAATATTTGTACTCATCCTTAATTATTTAAATTTCCAGAAATAGAACTTATGCATCAAAGGAAGGACATATATATTTTTTAAAAATGCCAAATTGTAAATGTGAAGAGAGAATTTCAGTTGATATGAGGAAGAGGGACAGAGCTAGATATTAAGAATAAAAAGTAAAGTATGAATTAAAAGATTTGGGATTCATTGCTATTAAATTAAACAACAACAACAAAAATGGAAACTCACTGCCATGGAGTTGGATCCAACTCATAGAGACCCCTTCTTGGATTTCCAAGGCAGCATCACTACAGAAGTAGATTGCCCAATCTCCCCTCTGAGAAGTAGCTGGTGGGTTTGAGCCACCAGCCTTCTGGTTAGTAGTCAAATGCATCAGGCACTACACCACCAGACCTTCTGCTGTTAAACTAAGA
>NW_006921641.1:7134048-7134521 GCF_000298275.1 Orycteropus afer afer | reverse complement strand
TTATTGTAAAAGTTAAGGAAAGGTTTATCTATAGAAGGAAGTTTTCTTTGTTGGTTACCAGGGGTGGTAGGGGAGGGGAGGGAAGGCTTTTAGATAGATAGAGATAAGTATTGATTTGGGTGAAGAGAAGGGCAATGTACCAAATGTGAGTGAGCAATATGGCAGCATTCAGGATGAGAAAGACATAGAGAGGTACATGGGAAGTATAGACAACAAATATTAACCCTTTTGTACATATAGTATGGCATTGTCAGTAAGGACTAACATGGATATATGGATGGATAGATAGGTGGACAGGCTGAACGATTAGGTATGCGTATGAAATGGGGAATGTATCCAATAACATATATAAGGTTGGCAGACAATGGTCTTATAAGTTTATGTGAATGATCAGAATTCCCAGATGTATACTAGAGCTGACAAGGGACAAAGATGTGGTCACAGGTTGGTCACAGCCAGTTACCCAGAGGGAC
>NW_006921641.1:7118359-7133309 GCF_000298275.1 Orycteropus afer afer | reverse complement strand
AAAAAAAAAAAAAAAACTAAGAGTGAGCAAATCCTAGATACCCCCAATCCTACTTCTAGGAGAATATTTTACAGGAATAACTATACAGTTTTTAAATATATAATGGATATAGAATTATGGGTATACAAACACATTTGTCACAGTATTATGATTTCAAAAATATTGAAAAAATTATTTAATTAATAGGATAATGATTATGATTATATTATGCTACATCCACACAATTAAATATTATGCAGTCATTAAAAAGACTGAGGCAAAGCTACGTATGCTAAATTTGCAATGAGTCCATAATATAAAGTTGGGGGACAGAGGAATGGAGTGACAGGAAAGAAGTAAAAAATGGCCCTGTTTCATGAGGCAGTCTTTTAGAGTACAGAATTCAAAGTTCATTGGGTATGTATGCTAGCAATGAAACCAAACTAGATAATGCATATGAGACATATTTTATAACTGCAAAGTGTTACACAAACTCTATTATCTCACTGATCTGACATAAACTTACCAAAAGCAAAATGAGAGAAATAGGCTAATAAAAAGGACAGGATATGCATGAAATACAGTTCCCTACAAAACAAATACCATCCTTTTCCTGATTATAGAATTGCAGGTGGTAAAGCAGTAAAGATGCTTGAGAAATTGCTTTATCCAACTCTTTGCCTTTAGGTAATGTTTACTACTTTGTGTAAAAACTGAGCCACACCAAGCTAAGTAATGGCTCAAATCACAGGGTTCAGAAGATTAGGGTTATGAGCAGGATTCTCTCTCCTGATCAAAATAGAATTTTTAATATCTTGAACACTTGGCAACATGAAATAGAAAATATGCAAATTCCTGTTGGAACAGGAAGAAATTAAAACTTTAAAAGGGATCATTAAGGGGAGAGGTGACTCGCTCCCTTTTCAAGATACCATGAAGAAGTAGGACATGTTAAAAATACATTAAAAAAGTACTCAAAAGGAGGCACCGAGCCAAGGATTTTAAATAACAGAATAGGTTTCCTCTTTCACAAGAGTTATCAATGTAGAGGTTTTTTTTTTTTCCTTACAAAGATGAAAATGGATTAGGAATAGCAAAAATCAAACAAAAAATGAGAATATCTCTTTAACCAGGATCATTGGAGATGAGTGAAGATGGAGAAGGTTAATCAAGAAAACAGACAATATCTACAGATACCATAGAGGACAAAGAAAAAGAATGTGATACATATGAGAGAGAGGCTTAGAGTGTAGCCTGCCTCGAAAGAACCACTCAGCAGACAGCATTGCTCAAGATTGCAGCACCATCAAGCTCATAAGAGGAATATGCTCCTGGGTCTCACAAGCTCATTGCTAAGGAAGACAACAAACCAAAAATCAAACCTGTTTCCATTGAGTCAATGTGTTACATGTGTTCCAGAGAAGAACATTTACAGAAACATATTGCCACATCTTTCTCCCAAATAGTGGCTGGTGGGTTTGAACTGCTGCCCTTTCAGTAGCAGCCAAGCACTTAACCACTGCAACACTGGGGTCCTTGAGGACCACACAACTTCCTACAAAGGTAGCTAAGTAGGGCAAAATGGTAAAATGACCAAGCAGTACAGTGAAGTGATACTAATTTTAAAAGACTTAGGGTTGTTGGTAGGTCTCTGGATGGCACAAATTGCACTCGACAACTAACCTCAAAGTTGGCAGTTCAAACCTATTTAGTGGTGCTGTCTAAGAAAGACCTGTCACTCTGCTTCTCTAAAGATTACAGCCAAGAAAGCCCTGTGGAACTCTTCTACTTACTCTGTAATACATGGGGTCTCCATGAGTTGGAATCAACTTGACAATGATGGGCTTGCTTTGGGGATGTTGGGAAGGAAATCAATGGTTCAAGTAGGGAGAGCTTGTGAGGGAAAACTGTAGATGGACAGAGAATGTCCATTTCTCTGCTCCAGCTCAGCTGGCTTCTCCCTACTTCTTTACCTAGGAGGGTCCATGGCAGCACAATGCCTGTCCTCAGCACATGCATGTTTCTGTTTGTGTAAAATATAGTTGACATTTTGCAAATGGAATTTAAAATAAAATCAAGAATAACTGGGGAAAATAAACCTCACCCTCCTGCCCAAATACTCAAAATGCAATACTTATCAAAATGAATACAGCTTAGATTGGTATGGTTGTCTCAGCTTAGTGGGCTACAGAATCCTGGTATTAACTACATCTCAATTTAGCTCCAGCTCACTGAAATGCCTGAAGCACATTCAGGGGTTGGTTCAGTTCCAGTGTTGCTCAGCTGATCCATTGTTCTACACTTGTGTCTTGGGCCTACTATCACAAAGGGTCACAACGGCCATCTTCCAAGGAGCATCGCGACCTCAAATCAACTCTTACACAAGAAAAACAAAACAAAACAAAACATTCAATCCTGTTCTAAAATTAAAGCTCCTGTGAAAAGATTGTTTTTTGTTTCAGTCCTACAATTACCTAAGTTCTTCACTGCTCAAAAAGCTTACTTCTTCAACATCTTCTCAGGGATTTTTTTTAAACTTTAATAACCTGCTGTTAATATGCTAAGATTGCAATCAACTGCAAAATAAAACCCAACTGGCAATGATTTAAACAAACAAAATATTTGTCTCCCATTTCAAGAAGTGGAGAGGTAAGTAGGTGAGGGTGTAACACTTGCTCAATAATTCCACGGGTAAATCAGCCATTTTCTGTCTTTCTTTTCTTCCATCTTTAGTCTGCTGACATTCATCTTCTTGCTTATTGCCTCATAGTTACAAGACGGCTTTCTTCTTCAAGTCTCACAACCATGTTCAAAGGAAGCAGAGGAAAGAGTGAAGGAACTTTGTATTTTTATTCAGGAAGTTAAGACTTCCTGAAGAGTTCTATATATTAGTGTATATATTGTTCTTGTTAGGTGTCTTCCAGGTGGCTCCAACTCATAATGACCCTATGTACAACAGAATGAAACACTGTCCAGTTGTGTGCCATCACCACCATCCTTGTTATACTGGAGACAATCATTGCAGGCACTATGTCAATCCATCTAGTTGAGGGTCTTCCACGTTTCCACTGACCCTCCACTTTACCAACCATGATATCCTTCTCCAAGGAATGGTCCCTGCTGACCACATGACCAAAGTAGGTGAGATGAAGTCTGGCCATTCTCACTTCAAAAGAGCTTTCCTGCTACACTTCTTCCAGGACAGATTTGTTCACTCTTCTAGCAGTCCATGGTACTTTCAGTATTCTTCGTCAACACCATAACTCAAAGGCATCAACTCTTCTTTTGTCTTCCTTATTCATTGTCCAGCTTCCACATGCATATGAAGCTATAGAAAATACCATGGCTTGGGTTAAGGACCTTAGTCCCCAAAGTGGCATCTTTGCTCTTCAACACTTTAAAGAGGTCTTTTGCAGTAGATTTGCCCAATGCAATACATTGTCTGATTTCTTTACTGCTGCTTCCAATTATGTTTCTTGTAGATTCAAGTAATAAGAAATCTTTGACAACTTCAATTGTTTCTCCATTTATCATGAGACTGCTTATTGGTCCAGTTGTGAGGATTTTCATTTTCTTTATGTTTAGGTGTAATCCATACTACAGACTGTAGTCTTTAATCTTCATCAGTAATTGCTTCAAGGCATCTTTACTTTCAGCAAGCAAGGTTGTGTAGTCTGCATATTGTAAATTGTTAATCCAATCCTGATGCCACATTCTTCTTCATATGGTCCAGCTTCTTGGATTATTTTCTTAGCATGCAGATTGAACAAATACAGTGAAAGGTACATCCCTGGCACACACGCTTCCTGATTTTAAACCATGCAGCATTTCCTTGTTCTATTCAAATGACAGCCTCCTGTTCTATGTACAGGTTCCTCATGAGCAAAATTAAATGTTCTAGAACTCCCATTATTCGCCATGTTATCCATAATTTGTTATGATCCACACAGACGAGTGCCTTTGCATAGTCAATAAAAGACAAGTAAACATCTTTCTGGTATTCTTTGCTTTCAGCCAAGATCCATCTGACATCAGCAATTATATCCCTCATTTCACATCCTCTTCTGAATCCAGTTTATATTTCTGGAAGTTCTCCTTCAATATACTGCTGCAACTGTTCTTGAATTATCTTCAGCAATATTTTACTTGCATGTGATGTTAATGATACTGTTCTATAATTCCCACATTCTGTTGGATCACCCTTCTTTGGAATGGGAATAAATATGGATCTTGTATAGTCAGTTGGCCAGATAGCCATGTTCCAACTCACATAGACAAGTAAGTGCCTTCAGTATTGTGTCCATTTGTTGAAACATGACAATGGGTATTCTGTCAGTTCCTGGAGCCTTGTTCTTTGCCAATTCCTTCAGTGCAGCTTCAACTTCTTCCTTCAATACCATTGGTTCTTGATCATATGCCACCTCTTGAAATGGTTGAACGTTGATTAATTCAATTTTGTACAGTGACTCTGTGTATTTCTTCCATCTTCTTCTTTTTTTATGTTTTCAAACTTTTATTGTGGTGAAAACATACATACCAAGACATTTACACCATAACAGCATCCACATTTACAGCTCAGAGACAGTGATTACATTTTTCATGTTGTGTCACCATCATTGCTATTCTTTTCCAAAGTACTCAACCACCATTAGCATAAAATGCCCTGCAAACCAAAGCTTCCTCTTTCTCCCTCCCTCCTATCCCTGGTAACCAGGAATTTTCTCTCAACTTCCCTCCCATCCCTGGTAACCAACAAAGAAATTTTCCTTCCATATATAAATGTTTCCTTGACTTTTACAATAGTGGACTAATACAATATTAGTTCTACTGAGACTGACTTTTTGATTCAGCATAAAGTCCTCCCAGTTCATCCATGTTATGTGGTATATTGAAGATTCTACATTATTCTTTAGTGTTACACAGTATTCCATTATGTGTATGTACCATAGTTTGGTTATCCATTCCTTCATTTATGGACACGTGGGTTGTTTCCATCTGTTTGCTATTGTGAATAGTGCTGCAATGAGTATGGGTATGCATATATATATATATATATATATATATATATATATATATATATATTCTCATGTCCTGGCTCTCAATTCTTTGGGCTATTTAGCAATGGGATTGATAAATCAAATGGTATTTCTATTTCCAACTTTTTAAGGAATTGCCATACTAATTTCCACAGTGGTTGTCATTTTACAGTCCCACCAGCAGTGTATGAGAGTCCCAATCTCTCCACATCCTTGCTAGCATTTGTAATTTTCCGTCTTGTTGAATTTTGCTATTAATGCTGGGGTGAGATGGTATCTCGTTGTTTTGATTTGCAGCTATGGTAGCATAGTACCTAAAGCACTTGACTGCTAACCAGAAGACTGGCGGTTCAAACCCACCAGCCACTCCTCAGAAGGAAAGTTGGGCAATCTACTTCCGTAGTGATACCACCTCAGCAACCCAAGGAGGGGTTGCTATGAGTCAGGTCTGACTCGATGGCACCTAACAACAACAACAAAGGATAATAATTGTGAACATTTCTTCATCTGTCTGTAGGCCACCTGAATATTTTCTTTAATGAAGTGTCTGTTCGTGTCTTCTACCCATTTTTTTAATTGGATTGTTTGTCTTTTTGATGTTGAAGTATTGGAGCTTTCTATAAATTTTACAGATAATTCCTTTGTCAGATATGTCATTGCCAAATATGTTTTCGCTAATCTGTAGGTTCTGTTTTACTCTTTTGGAGAAGTCTTTTGATGCACATAAGAATTTAAGTTTTAGAAGGTCCAGTTACCTAGTTTATCTTTTGCTGTTGATGCATTTGGGGTTATGCTTGATAGTCTATTTATGCCATCAATTAGGGCACCTAAGTTTGCCCCTATTTTTTCTTTGATGAACTTTATCGTTTTAGGTTTCACGTTTAAGATTTTGATCCACTGGGTGTTAGATTTTGTGTGTAGCGTGAGATATGGATCTTATTTCATTTTTCTGCAAATGGATATCGAGTTTTTCCAGCATCATTTGTTAAAAGGACTATGTTGTTGTTGTTATGTGCCATCGAGTCGGCCGCGACTCATAGAGACCCCTCCTTGGGTTTCCGAGGCAGTATCACTACGGAAGTAGGATTGCCCAACCTTCCTTCCGAGGAGTGGCTGGTGGGTTTGAACCGCCAGCCGTCTGGTTAGCAGGCAAGTGTCTTAGCCACTATGCTACCAGAGCTCCCTAGAAGGACTATATATATATATATATATATATATATATATATATATATATCTTCCCCCATTTAATGGATTTTGGTCCTTTGTCAAAGATCAGCTGACCATAGGTAGATGGATCTACTCTGAGTTGTCAGTTCTTTTCCACTGGTCTATGTGTCTATCATTGTACCCATACTGTGTCCACAGTTTAGATAACTGTGACTGTATAGTAGGTTTTGACATCTGGGAGTGTGAGACCGCCTACTTGGTTTTATCTTCAGCAGTGCTTTGCTTATCTGAGCTCTGTTTCCTTTCCATGTAAAATTAGTGATTGGTTTTTCCATTTCCCTGAAGAATGTTGCTGGAATATGAATCAGGATTGCATTGAATGTATAGATTCTTGGGGTAGTATTGACATTTCCATAATGTGCAGTCTTCCACTCCATGACCATGGTACATTCCTTCATTTATGTGGATCTCTTATAGTACCTTGAAGTAGTGTTTTGTAGTTTTCATTGCATAGGTCTTTTGTGTGCCTGGTAAGATTTATTCCCAAGTATTTCATCTTTTTTGTAGTTATTGTAAACAGTATTGATTTACTTATTTCCTTTTCAGCATTCTCTTTGCTGGTGTAGAGGAAGCCAACTGATTTTTGTTTGTTGATCTTGTATCCTGCCACTATGCTAAATCTCCAGTAGTTTTCTTGCTGAGTCCTTTGAGTTTTCTATGCATAGGATCATATCATCTGCAAACAGAAGTAGTTTTACATCTTTCTTACCAATTTCAATGCCTTTTATTTTCGTTTCTTGCCTTGTTGCCCTGGCTAGGGCTTCCAACACAATGTTGAACAGAAGTAGGGATAGAGGATGTCTTCCTGTTCACAGGGGGAATGGTTTCTGTCTCTCTCCATTGAGAATAACATTGGCTGTTGGTTTTGCCTATATGCCCTTTATTATGTTGAAGAATTTCTCTTCTATTCCTATTTTGCTGAAAGTTTTGATCAGAAATCGGTGTTGGATTTTATCAAATGCCTTTTCTGAATCTATTGATAAGATCATGTGATTCTTTACCTTGATTTTACTTATGTGATGGATGACATTGTTTTTCTAATGTTGAACCATTCTTGCACACCTGGTATGAATCCCACTTGGTCATGATGTATTACTTTTTTGTTATGTTGTTGGAATCTATTGGCTAGGATTTCTTTAATAAAAAGATTTTTGCATCAATTTCCATGAAGGATATTGGTCTGTAGTTTTCCTTTCTAGTGATGTCTTTGCCTGGCTTTAGTATCAGGGTTATGCTTGCTTCATAAAATGAATTTGGGAGGATTCCATCCTTTTCATGTTCTGGAATGCTTTGAGTAGGATTGGAGTCAGCACTTCTCTGAATGATTGGTAGAATTCTGCCGTAAAACCATCTGGGCCAGGATTTTTCTTTATTGGAATTTTTTTTCCTTTGATCTGTTCATTTTCTTCTTTTGTTATGGGTCAGTTCAAATTTTCTACCTTAGTCTGTTTTAGTTGAGGTAAGTAGTGTAAATGTCTAGAAATCTGTGCATTTCTTCTAGGTTTTCAAATTTTTTAGAGTACAGTTCTTCATAGTATCCTGATATCATATTTATTTCAGTTGGCTCTGTTGTAACATTGCCCATTTCATTTCTTATTTGTGTTATTTGCATCTCCTTCTTTTCCTTTGTTAGGTTTGCCAGTGCTTTGTTGATTTTATTAAACTTTTCAAAGAACCAACTTCTAGTCTTCTAGTTTTGATGTTTTCTATTGTCTATTTTCTGTTTCATTTATTTCTGCTCAAACTTTTATTATTTCTTTTCTTCTGGTGACTGTAGACTTTTTTTTTTTTTTTTGCTGCTGTTTCTAGTTGTTGGAGATGTTGGGTGAAGGTGTTTATTTTGGCTCTTTCTTCTTTTTTGATGTATGCCTCTATTGCTATAAATTGCCCTCTGATCACTGGCTTTGCTGTGTCCCAAAGATTTCAGTAAGTGTGTTTTCATTCTCATTTGATTCAAGGAATTTTTTTTTAATTTCATTTTCCATTTCTTCTATCCCCTAGTCATTTTGAAGGAGGATGTTATTCAGTTCCATGTGTTTGCTCTTTCTCCCTTGGTCTTCCTAGTACTGATTTCTAATTTTATAGCATTGTGATCTGAAAAGATGTTTTGCAGTATTTTTTAAATTTATCGAGGCTTGCCTTATGGCCTAACATATGTTCTATCCTAGAGAATGTTCCATTTGTCCTGGAAAAGAATGTATATTGTGCTATTTTTGGGTGAATTGCTCTGTAGATGTCTATAAGGTCAAGTTGGTGGATTGTATTGTTTAGCTCATTCATCTTTGTTGAGTTTCTTTCCAGTTGTTCTATCTTTCATTGAAAGTGGTGTATTAAAGTCTACTATTACTGTGGAGTCATCTATTTGTCTTTTCAATTCTGTTAAAGTCTGATTTATGTATTTTGGGGTTCTTTCATTGGATGCATAATATTTATTATGGCTCTGTCCTCTTGTTCAATTGATCCTTTAATCATCACATTGCCCTCTGATCACTGGTTTTGCTGTGTCCCAAAGATTTTAGTATGTATGTTTTCATTCTTGTTTGATTCAAGGAATTTTTTTTTTTTTTCAGTTTTCATTTCTTCTATCACCCAGTTGTTTTTAAGGAAGATGTCATTCAGTTCTATGTGTTTTCTCTTTTTCCTTTGGTCTTCCTAGTGTTGATCTCTAATATTATAGCATTGTGATCTGAGAAGATGCTTTGCAGTATTTCAATGTTTAAATTTATTGATTAAATAAATTATTATTAAATGTATTTATTCCTTGTCTCTTATGATGGTTTTGTCTTAAAGTCTACTTAACAGAAATTAATATTGTCATTCCTGCTCTTTTCTGATTGCCATTTCCTTGATACATCTTTTCCCAACCTTTGATTTTTAGTCTATTTTTGTCTTTGTGTCTAAGATGAGTCTCTTGTAGACAGCATATTGATGGGCCATGTCTTCTTATACAGTCTGCAACTCTCTGTCTCTTGAGTGGTGCATTTAATCCATTGACATTCAGTGCAATTATTGACAGGTATGAATTTACTGATGTTATTGTGTCATGTGTTTTTCCATGGTATTGCTGATTTCTTTGTTTATATTTTCTGTGCTGAGCTAATTTTGTTTATGAATCATATTATCATCTCCTTTGTTGTTATTGTTTTAGTATTTGCTAAATATTTGTGAGGTGCTCTGGCAGCATAGTGTCTAAGGCACTTGACTGCCAACCAGAAGGCTGGGAGTTCAAACCCACCAGCCACTCTGCAGAAGGAAGATGAGGCAATCTACTACCGTAGTGATACTGCCTCGGAAACCCAAGGTGGGGTCGCTATGAGTCAGGCCCAACTCAACAGCACATAACAACAACAACAAACAACAAATATTTGTGCTGTCTTCTTTTTTAATTTGATGTGAAGGTTCATTATTTTTCTTTGAGGTTACCCTGTGATTTGTACTTTCCTTCCCAAATTTAGAACAATGTGTTCTATCTCACAGTTGTCTTGACTTCCTCACATTTAGTTTTGTACCTACGTTATTTATTCCCACTTTTGGATTGCCAATTGAGATCTCTGGTTCCCTGTTTATAGTCTTGTAAGCTAATTTTACTTTGGATACTTCTATAATTGTGTTGGTTTCTTCGTTATGTCATTGTATGTATTAATCATTGGTTGTTGTCTGCTGTTGTTGGTTGTCTATCTGAAGGACTGCCTTTAGCATCTCTTGTAACGTTGATCTGATATTAACAAATTCCCTTACTTTCTGTTTATCTGGAAATGTCATAATTTCACCCTCATATTTGAAGGACAGGTTTCCTAGGCATATGATTCTTGATTGGTAATTTTTTTTCTCTCAGGATTTTATGTATATCTTCCCATTGCTTTCTTGCTTGCATGGTTTCTGCCAAGAAATCAGAGATTAGTCTTATTGGTTGCCCTTTGTAAGTAACTATTCATTTTTCTCATGCTTTTTTCAGGATTATTTCTTTGTCTACTTCCAAAGAGGCAAGGAGGCCACAACTTCTGACCTCCTCTAACCCCACAAGAGGAAAACAGAATCATCATCAGTAGCCCAAGGCCTATTCCTGTGAGGCCAGACATGCTGCCTCCCTCCAGTCCTTGCACCAATCATTCCTCCTGCAACCCACCACTTCAATAATTCACTGTGGTGGCCACACAGAACTCACAGATTATGGGTTTTATTAGGGAAGCACCAGGCTACAATTCAAGTTCAGGAAGTACACTCAGTCTCTCTCAGTCCACCATCTCTCAGCCAACAGTCTCTCTCAATCTTTCTCCCAGCAGTGCGTGTCTCTCAGTGTCTCTTTCTCAGCAGCACATGTCTCTCAGGAGTGTGATTCTCTTAGCAACACGTCTTTCTCAGCCAGCAGTCAGAGAGACTTCTTCTGCCTCTAGGAGGCCTCCTTTTGAGCCTAGCAGAGTGGCCAAACTAACCAATCCCAACATCAGAATTCCATACACCTGAGAGTGAGGGAGCTCTGGTAGCGTAGTGCCTAAGGCACTTGACTGATAACCAGAAGGCTGGCAGTTCAAACCTACCAGACACTCCTCGGAAGGAAAATGGGGCAATCTACTCTTCCATAGTGATACTGCTGCGGAAACCCAAGGAGGGGTGGCTATGAGTCAGGTCAGACTCAACGGCACATAACAACAATAACAATGAGAGAGAGCAAACTTTCCAGAAAATTTCTTTGTGCTGCTCCCAACAGAAATACCCCAGGTGGATAACTAACAATCAGGAGCTACTTGGTTGTTCATGGCCAATTCCACCATGGAGTTTACAAAGACTCATGGCTAGAAAAGCCATAACAGGTGATTTACTGCACTGCATCTACGGTCTTGGTGAGCTTGATTATGATATGTCTTAGTGATTTTCTTATGGGGTCTATCCTGTTTGGGTTTCATTGAACTACTTGAATGGATGTCTTCTCATCTTTCATCATATTAGGGAAATTTTCTTCCAACAAATCTTTGACAATTTTCTCTGTGGCTTTATTTTTCTCTTCCTGTTCTGGAATTTTGATTACATGTAGGTTTTTCATCTTGCTGTCATCCCACATGAATCTTAGGCTTTCTTCATTTTGTTTTGATCTTTTTCTGATTGATCCCTTAACAAAGTAATATTGAGTTATTTGTCTTCAATCTCATTAATTCTATCTTCCAATTCAATTCTACTCCTTTGCTCATTCAATGTGTTATTTATTTCTGAAATCTTGGTATTAATTTTCTGGATTTCTGTTTGTTGTTTTTGTTTGCTTTCTAATTTTTCGTTTATTTTGTCAGATTGTTCTTGTATTGTTTTCCTAAATTATTCTAGAGTTTTTTTTTTGTTTGTTTGTTTTTTTAGTGTTTTCCTTAACTTTGTCAGTGATATCCTTGATCTGTCTCTCAACTTGTTGAAAGTACCTAAATACAATTCTTTTGAATTCCTTATCAAGGAGTTCCACTGCTGCTTCTTCCTCAGGGGTACTTTCTGAGTCCACTTCCTGGTTTCTCGTTTGTACTGTTTTATCTTGCTTCTTTATGTGGACTAAGATAGTCAGTGTCTCTGAGAAATGGTGATGTTGTTGTATTTATGTTTGATTGGTGGTTGTATGTTGGTATGATTCACCCAAGGTTTTTTTTTTTTTTTTTCCTTTATTTTGTTTTGATATATCTGTGTGAGCAGGATACTGTGTTCCTGTTTGCTAGTTGGTAGTGTTTAGGCACTTACCACCTGTCTTCTCATAGCTGTGATAGAGAATTAGAGTGTGTGCACAGATCTCTGGTAGCTGTTTGTGAAGAACAGTTGAGAGTGAGTTGAGCTGGCATTGGCCAGTTGGTGCAGAAGCAAGTAGTGGCCTCATTCTGTCAGTGGGGCTACAGGAGATGCAGGTATGTTTTTTTCCCCCCTGTTAATAAGGTTTATTTTTCTCTGCTCTGTACAAACCACATCTGCCAACCTACCTCCATCCCTCAATCCAAAAGAGCACCCAGTCCTTCTGTTCCCCCAACTCTGTGGATGCCAAGGTCTGGTCAGATCCACGGGGACCAGGGAGCAGCAGTTCAGACCCCACATCCAGTAAAGCTGAATGAGGTGGGGGTGTGATGAGGCCTAGAATGGAGGGTGGGGTGGAGGATCAAGTTCACTTCTGATTAGGTGAAGGGAGTGGGGGCAGGATCAGAGTGATGCTGTCTGGAGTTTATCCACATAGGTCTGGAAGGAGGCAACTCTGTTTCCGTTCCTAAGACTGGGGTGACAGCAGGGAGGGTGCAGTGTGCTCAGCTGCTGGGCTGGGGCGGGGGGCTAGGGGTCATGTGATTGGAGGAGCAAGGCTGCCTCTGGTCAGGCATCCTTCCCAGCCAGCTTCTGTCCCCACTCCAGACCCCCTGAGGCCCTCGGCCTTGTGGGCCAGGTGGTGTTTCTTGAGGCCGTAGGTGTTGGTGAAGCCCTCACTACAGAAGGAGCAGTGGAAGGGCCAGCCACCCTCTAAGGCCACAAGGTATTTGCAGAAGTAGCCCAGATCCTTGAAGGTCTTGAGGCAGTCAGGGCAGAGAAGCTTGGGCCATGGTGGCTCATGGGCATGCTGATGCTGTAACACCTAGCTCAGGTAGAAGAAGCCTTTGCCACAGTGTTCGTAGCAGTAGGTGCACTCACCTAGGGAGGTACAGGTATGGTTGGGTACTGTGGGAATGGTTGCTGTCTCCCACTTAGTTAGACAAAAAAATAAAATAAAACCACCAAAGAAACAAAAACAAGAGAACAAAAAACACAAACTGCATAAATAAACAGGAACAATCATACACACCCATAAAAGGAAAGGCAATAAATGAGAAGAAAAAATTTTAAATTCCTTTAAAAAAAGATGAAATATAATGAGAAAAGAAGAAAAACAATATCTGGGGAAGGGGAATGAGAGAAAAGAGCAAGGGTAGAAGAATAGTAAAGAAAAATTGGAAAACTGCAAAAGGAAAAATAAGGAATGAAAAGAACTGTAAGAAGAAAAAAGATTGGGAACCAGCAAAAGGGAAGAGAAAGAAAGAAATTTTTAAAAAGTGCCAGAGAAGGGGAAGAGAGTTAACAACAAAAAAAAAAAAAAAAAAACAAGTAAGGAGGAAAAAAGAATAATTTAAAAATAAACAAAACTGTGGGGGTGGGGGAAGTAGGGCAGGGCACCCAGGCTCTGTCAGGGCATAGGACGGGATGGAATTCCTGCCAGTCCAGAAGGATCAACCTCAAGTGCTGTTGCCTGTACTGTCCTTGGCAAGCAGAGGCTATTCTTAGGTTGCTGCCCGGGATTGGAAAGCCGCTTGCATGTATTCAAAATAGGCACACCGCTTGAAATATTCAAAATCACTGCCTCCTCAGGACAGCTGGCAGTCTACAGGTCTGTTTGTCTCCTTCTTCACTGTTTTTCTTTCTAGCTGTCAGCCATCACTGCAGTCCCTGCCCACACAGTCCTTAGTGAGTAGAGTCTATTATTATGTTATTGCCAGATCAGAACACTGCTTGCAAATGTTCAAAATGGCTGCACTCTCAGAACAGCCAGCAGTCCATAGCTCCATTTGTCTCCTTGCTCACTATTTTCAGTCAGGTTCTTCTACTAATTGGTATTTAATCCACTTCTTTATCCTTCAAAGCTCAAGGTTCCAGGATCATCTTCTGTATTGGTTTCAATTGGTTTCTCATTTCTTTGTTGCAGAGGGTCCGTGTAGCTTGTCTGCCTATTCCACCATTTTGCTGGAAGTCTCTTCCACTTCTTCTTTTGATGCTTCCTGCACCATTCAATACTTTGCCCATAGAATCCTTCTACATTGCAACTTGAGGCTTGAATTTTTTATTTAGTTTTTTCCATTTGAGAAATGTTGAGTATGTTCTTCCCTTTTGGTTTTCTAACTCCAGGTCTTTGCACATTTCTTTGTCTTCTTGAGCTGTTCTTTGAAATCTTCTGTTCAGATCTTTTATCTTGTCAGTGTTTCCATTTGCTTTGGCTACTCTTTGCTCAAGAGCAAGTTTCAAAGTCTCTTCTGACATCTATTTTGGTCTTTTCTTCTATTCCTATCTTTTCAATGACATTTTTCTTTCTTCATGGATGATATTCTTGATGTCATCCCACAACTCATCTGGTTTTCAGCTTCAACTTGAACTTGTATATGAGCAATTGATGATCTGTTCCACAGTCAGCTCCTGGCTTTGTTTTAGCAAAAAATATTGAGCTTCTCCATCACCTCTTTCCACAGATGTAGTTGATCTGATTCTTGTGTATTCCATGTGGTTAGGTCCACATATATAGCTCCCACTTATATTGTCGAAAAGTTATTTTCAATGCATAAGTCATTGATCTTACAAAATTCTATCACACAATCTCCAGTGCTATTTATATCACTAATGCCATATTTTCCAAACACTGGTGATTTTTCTTTGTTTCCAACTTTTGCATTCCAATAACCAGTAACAATTAATACAACTTGATTTCATGTTTGGTCAATTTCAGATTGCAGAAGTTGGTAAAAATCTTCAATTTCCTCATCTTTGGCTTTAGCTCCTGGTGAATAAATTTTACTAATAATAGTATTAACTGAATTCTCTGAATATTAACTGAGACTATGAAACTTGCCCTTGAGTGGAGAGTAGCTAAAGCAAATAGAAGAAATGATAAGATTAAAAAAAAAGATGAACCGATTTCAAAGAGCAGCTTGAGAAAATAAAGGCAATTATTATAATGAAAT
>NW_006921641.1:7066466-7110683 GCF_000298275.1 Orycteropus afer afer | reverse complement strand
AACTGAAGAAAAATATTCAAGCTTTGAGTTGCAAATTGAAAGATTTGATGGGCAAAATATTGACTGATACAGGAAGTATCAAAAGAAGATGGAAGGAATATACAGAGTCATTGTACAAAAAAGAATTTGTCGATGTTCATCTGCTTTAGGAGGTAGCAAATGATCAAGAACCAATGGTATTGAAGGAAGAAGTAGAAGCTGCACTGCAGGAATTGGCCAAAAAAAAAAAAGAACCCCACAGTCTCCAGGAAGTAACAGAATACCCATTGACATGTTCAACAAATGGAAACCATGCTGGAGGCACTTACTCATCATTGCCAAGAAATTTGGAAGACAGCTACCTGGCCAATGGACTGTAAGAGATGCATATTTGTACCCATTCCAAAGAAAGGTAAGACAGAATGTGGAAATTTTCAAATATCATTAATATCATACACAAGTTAAATTTGGCTGAAGAGAATCCAAAAATGGTTGCAGCAGTATATTGACAGAGAACTTCCAGAAATGCAAGCTGAATAAAGAAGAAGATACAGAACAAGGGATATCAATACTGATGTCAGATGGTGTGGTGGTTAAGGTTATGTGTCAACTTGGCTGGGCCTGGTTGAGTGGCTGGGCAGCTGGATGTAGTAGTCCCCCATGATGAGACTGGTAATCAGCTCCATGGTAGAATCTACTGTGAGCAGCTGAGTAGCTGCCTTTGAGATGTGGTCTGCTTCCCGTATAGAAGAAACACCTTTGGGAATGGTCTCTAGCTGATGGCATGCTTGAACCCTCCATGTAGTCAAGTCATTGTTCAGCAGCCTGCCATGTTCTGCTGATCCTGGAACTTTCAGTGGACTTGAATCAATGGTATGCCATTTGGTTTGGTAACATCGGGACTGTGCCATTTTATTTGTTGACCTTGGGCCTGTTAGCCTCAGCAGCCAGTAGTGCCTGAGTGAAGAGATGTGGGGAGCAAGAGGTAAAGCTGAAGCCCAAGGTCAAGGGGCTTTCACACAGGCCCTAGAACCTGGCACTTTGAACTTGGACTTCTAGCCTCCCAAACTGTAAGAGAATAAACTCCTGTCTGTTCAAGCCATCCCATTTGTGGTATATTCCTGTCAGAGCGGTACTAGGTAACTGAAACAGATGGATCTTGGTTGAAAACAAAGAATACAAGAAAGATGTTTACTTGTGTTTTATTGACTATGCAAAAGCATTTGATTGTGTAGATCATAACAAATTATGGATAACACTGTGAAGAGTGGGAATTGCAGAACACTTAATTGTACTCATGAGGAAACTGAACATAAACCAGGAGGCTTCATTCAAACAGAAGAAGGGGATACTACATGGTTAAAAATCAGGAAGGGTGTAAATCAGGGTTTTATCCTTTCACCATACTTATTCAGTCTGTATGCTGAGCAAACAATCTGAGAAGCTGGACTATTTGAAGAAGAATGTGGCATCAAGATTGGAGGAAGGCTCGTTAACAACCTGTGATATGCAGATGACACAGCCTTGCTTGCTGAAAGTGAAGATAACTTGAAGCACTTACTGATGAAGATTAAAGACTACAGTGTGCAGTATGGATTACACCTCAACATAAAGAAAATGAAAATCCACACCACAACTAGACCAATAAGAAGCCTTATGATAAATGGAGAAAAGTTTGAAGTTGTCAAAGATTTCAAATTATTTGAATCTACAAGAAACATCAATGGAAGCAGAAGTAAAGAAATCAGACAATGTATCACACTGGGCAAATGTGCTGCAAAAGACCTCTTTCAAGTGCTGAAGAGCAAAGATGTCTCCTTGAAGACCAAGGTGCACCTAACCCACGCCTTGGTATTTTCAGTCTCCTTATATGCATGTGAAACCTGGACAATGAATAAGGAAGAAAAAAGAGTTGATGCTTTTGAGTGGTGGTGTTGGTGAAGAATACTGAAAGTCCCATGGACTGCCAGGAGAACTAAAAATCTTTCCTGGATGAAATGCAGCTGGAATGCTCCTTGGAAGCAAGAATGGTCAGACTTTGTCATGGGTATTTTGGTCATGTTGTCAGAAGGGACCATTCCCTGGAGAAGGATATCATGCTTGGTAAAGGGGAGGGTCAGCAAAAATGGGTAAGATCCTCAATGAGATGAATTGACACAGTGGCTCCAATGATGAGCTCAGGTATAGCAAGAATTGTGAGAATGGTGCATGACCAGGCAGTGTTTCATTCTGTTGTATGTAGGGTCCCTATGAGTCAGAGCTGACATGAGGGTGCCTAACAACAGTATTAACTGGTCTTCCTGGTAGGCATACAGATATGATCCTATCACCAACAGCATTGTACTCCAGGAGAGATCTTGACACGTTCTTTTTGATGATGAATGTATTGCCATTCCCCTTCAACTTGTTATTCCAGGCATAGTAGACCATATGATTGTCTGTTTCAAAATGGCCCAAACCAGTCCATTTCAGCTCACTAATGCCTAGGGTATCAATCTTTATGTGTTCCATTTCATTTTTTACAAGTTCCAGTTTTCCTAGATTCATACTTCATACATTCCATGTTCTCATTATTAATGGATATTTGCAGCTGTTTCTTCCCATTTTGAGTCATGCCCCATCAGAAAATGGAAGTCCTGAAAGCTTTACTCCATCTACATCATTAAGGTCGACTCTGTTTTGAGGGGGCTGCTCTTCCCAAGTCATATTTTGAGTGGCTTCCAACCTAAGGGGGTTATTTTTCATCACTGTGTCAGACAGTGTTTTAGGGCTCTTCATAAAGTTTTCCAGTAATATATCAGACAGTATTTCACTGTTATTTGTATGGTTTACACTGACCAGTTTTTTCAGAAGTGGATGGCCCCATTCTTCTTCCCAGTCTGTCTGAGCCTGAAAGTTCCACTGAAACCTATCCACCATGGGTGACCCGACAGGCATTTGAAATACTGATGGCATAACCTCCAGCCTCGTAATAACACACAAGCCACCATAGTACAACAAACTGATAGATGAGTGATGGATTAGAATATATATAAGTGGAATATATATATATAGTCCACTTACATTTCATTGGCCAGAAATACATCACATGGTCACATCTAACAACAAGGAAGCCAGGAAATTAAAAATTGTATTTTCACCTCCACCTTGGGAAAGGTAAGATAGAAGGTATTTTAGATTAAATACTGAATAAGCTATTGAATATTATCTGCCACAATGACTGTCTTTGATTCTCAGCATCAATATGCACTTCTGCTCCTATATGTACTCTCACTTCCTCATCATCAAGGGAGAAAACCCAAAGAATCACCCAGTACAAAGTCCAGGTTCTCTGGATATTGTGCCAAGCTCCCTATCAGGTGCATGTTTCATGACAATGGTCTGTAAGTTGAACACAGCTTATGTGTTCCAGCATACCTTAGATACAAAGTTGGAGAAGAAACTGGATAATTTTAATAAAAACTCCAATTCAACTCAAAGAAATAGAAAGGGGAAAATGTACAGTAGACCAGAAAATGCATCAAGTCCTATTGGTCACAAAAAGAAAGAACTTTCTGCCCTAATAGTAAAGTAAAATTCACAATCAAACAACCTGGCAGCCCCTGGATCTGCTTTCTGGAAGAAAATTCTTTGCCATTATCCTCTGTTACTATACCTTCACAAAATCTCTCAGTGGTATGCTAAACCAACAAAAAACCAAACTCACTGCTGTCGAGTCTATCCGACTTATAGTGACCCCTCTTTGGGTTTCTGAGGTGGTATCTCTACAGAAGTAGACTACTAATATTATTATAGGTATTGTAAAAATTAGAAAATTGAAGCACAGAGGGATTAAATAACTTTTCCCAAGGTCACACAGAGCCACGGTTCAAACTCAAGCCATTGGACTGCAGAGTCCCGGCTCTCTACCACCATGACATACAGTTTCCCTGACAGACCAGGAGTTCTATTCTAAGGGTCCAAGGGAGAGTTCTTGGAGCTCACTTCAAAGAAGAAGCAAAAAGAAATCAAAAGCTAAAAAGAAAGGAAATTTTTTAAAGTGTCATTTAGGATTGATCTTAGAAAACAAGGAGTATGAACCAACATGTTCTGGCAGAGGCATCCTTTTATAGGAGGTAGTCAAGGTCCAACAACAGAGTGGTGGTGTCAAAAAAGAAGACAGATTTGGCATGAGAGGAAGTATTTTTCTAGGGTAGAGGATAGAGTCTGAGAGAGTGGGGATGAATCTGTCCCTGGATTAAAAAAAAAAAAAAAGTCCAGGACTAGGGACAGCTAAAAAGTAATTATGAATAATTAATAATAATTACTTAGGGTTATAATGCCTTTCATTTTAAAATAGTAAGAAAGCAAAGTAGGTACCACAGGAAGTTAAATTCAAATTAAATCATTGAAAGGGTGTCAGGAAGGGAGTGTTTCACTGAGGAGATAACAGTTTCCAAATCATACAGTGGAAACCATAGGCGAAAAGAACCATCACCATGGGCCCATCTTTAGGTCAAATAGCTGCTAACTTTACTACTTCCTCTGCAGGTTCCCACTTGGGCTCAATGAACTCTCTTAGGATCAGAAGACTTAAGAAGGAAATCTCAAAAGGGAAATATACCATTACACAGTAGAAGCTAATGTCCTTGAAGATAAGAATATTTGTAAAACTCCTTAACAAGCTTTTGTCATTGTTGCTAGATACCATCACTTTGAATCATGGTGATCATATAATCAACAGGGAAAATATTGCCCAATCCTGTGTCATCCTCACCATTGCCAGAATGTTCAAGTCTACCTTTGTGACTATTGTGCCAATCCATCTCACTAAGGGTCTCCATTGCCCTGGTTGGCTCTCTACATCAAACATGATGTCCTCTCCTCCAGCAATTGATCCTTCCTGATGACATGTTCAAACTAATAGGATCAGAAAGTGTTCTGTTGTGATTTATAAGGTTTTCTTTGGCTCATTTTTGGAAGGCGACCTCCAGACCTTTCTTTATAGTCTGTCTTAGTCTTGAAGTTTCACAGAAAACTGTCAACCTTAGGTGACACTGCTAGTATTTGAAATATCAGTAGCATAGTATCTAACAGCACAGTGACATGCAAGTCTCGGCATGACAAACTAGCAGATGCTTAAGAAGCTACAGTAAATAAATAAATAAAAGATAAATAAATAAATAAGTAGGTCAAAATATGTTACATTCTGGATGGAGTAGGAGAAAAATGTGGAAGAAACCACAAAATCATAAAAAAGACCAGGTTTACTGGTCTGATAGAGGCTGGTGAAACCCTTGAGACTATGGCCCCTAGTCACCCTTCCGCCTGGAATTGAACTCACTCCCATGATTCTAGCCAAACAATAGACAGGCAGATAAGGTGAACATTTACAACATGGAGGTAGAGTCCTTAGAACAATCAACCATGGGAGATCAGAAGGGCAGTATTTGCACAGGGGGCAGGAATGCATAGGCAACAAAGACACAGGGAAAAGATAACCACAGGGAGGAAGTGGGAAGGGAGCTGTTGAATTGTGGGGATTGCAATCAATGTCATGAGACAAAATGTGTATGAACTGTTGAAAGGAAAACAAATTTGCTCTATAAACTTTCACCCAAACCACACTTTTAAAACAAAATTGTGTTGGCATATCACAATTAGTTTGGAGGGCACTGTCACACACCTTTCATCTGATCCTTGCAACCACAGTGACAGATAAGTACAGAAGATTTGTATTATCCCAATTCTATGAATACGTTAAATGGGACTAGTATATGTCTAGTCCAGGGAGATAAAAGCTGGAATTAAATCTGTGGGTTGTAACTCCACAGCAAGGGTATTCTTCTCACTATACTGCGCTCTTGGTTAGTTAGAAAAGAAGTGAAAATGCCAGAGAAAAGATGGCCTACAATTTGTGACATTCATTGCCCCCATGGGGCACTGGCTCTAGAGGATACATGCATATCAAGCTAGACTAGTCTTAAACACATGCCCTGAAGTCAGTTCTACTCTCACCCTCATGTTACAGTTGAGGAAGAAGCTCAGAGGGGCTAAATAATTTCCCCAAAGTCACCTAACTAGTAAGAAAGCAAAAAACCAAAAGGTAGCTCTGGTGGCGTAGTGCCTGAGGCATTTGACTGCTAACCAGAAGGCTGGCGGTTCAAATTCACCAGCCACTCCTCGGAAGGAAGGTTGGGCAATCTACTTCTGTAGTGATACCACCTCAGAAACCCAAGGAGGGGCCGCTGTGAGTCAGACTATTAAGGGAAGAGCTCAATTCCAGATAATATAATACTTGAGATAGAAAGGCAGCCACAGGGAGACGGATATGAGGAAGAGGTGATTTGGCAGACACCTCATCTCTAATTGTCTTGAGGTTGTGAAAGAATTTAGAAGGAGTTAGCTGGCGGGAGAAGATGGAGAGGCAAGCCACAGGTATGGAGAAGAAACTTTTTCAAAGAGAAATGGAAAAGCGAACAAAGGCTCACAATCTTGGAGGCTAGACAGGAGAGCAAAATTGAAAAAACCTGCAATTATGGTGTCAAAAGAACTGGCCAGAGGAGTCAAGATTGCTTTAGAAATGATAAAGAAAAAGCTGAAAGGAATTTTTTGAGCATGCTGCATTTGTGAAAAAGTGACAGCAGTGTTTGTTCAAACTATGCGAGTGGAGTGGGGAAAATTATAAACACCTATAACATTTAGTTAATTCTGAAACAACTTTAAGCCTGGTGGCACAGTTGTTAAACACTCAGCTGCTAACCGAAAGTGAGTCAAACCCACCAGCAGCTCCACGGGAGGAACTTGAGACAGTCTGTTTCTGTAAAGATTTATAGTCTTGGAAATCCTATGGGGAGTTCTACTGTCCTATTGGGTCACCATGAGTCAGAATCAACTTGATGTAAATGGGTTTGGTTTTTGGTTTAAACAATTTTAAATGCTCCGGAGAAAATGAGATAATAGAATGCATGAGAAACGCTTAAATTGTAAAGTGTTATCCAAAAGTTGAGTGGTACTTATTTTTTATATGTTCATATTTATAATAAAACTGGAAAGACAAAGACAAGCCAGGCCAAGAGCTTGGGTCAAGGCTTTGCTGGGCTTCCCGGCTGCACTCATTGTGCATGTCTTGCCTGGGAGGCTCTTTTTTATCTTGTTGAATTACAGCTCTGCTCCACCTCTGGTGCTGAGTGCTGATGTTGTACAGCTGTTCAACAGCTGGCCTGTGTTTACCCCAGGCGGTGGTATTTTAGGACACAGTTGAGCAATTGCTCCACTATGTGTTGTTTTTGGTTTGCAAAATCTCATCACGATCCTGAGAAACCTGTCACCTCATAGGACTCCCCACATGGGGTGGAAGAAATGAACATCATATGTTAGTGAAATGGCTCATGGTAGTGAAGGAATGTTGCTCTGGGGTTCTAGGGACAAGGTGGGGGGGGGACACCTAGGGCTGAGGAGGAACCTTTGTTAGAAAAGGTACCTATTTTCTGTCATAAGGATTTTGGAAGTACGTGATTTTCTTCGTGGCCATGTCTCTAGCATGTAACTTATTGTTTTTCAGATGTCACTGACCATGCTCTCATTCTTTTCCCATTTCCCATTTCTCTTCCATCTTTCACTCTCCCGTCTTCACTTTTCTTCTTTCCTTCTGATTATCATTCTTTGCTTTCTCTTACTCTTTGCTTCTCTTCTTCTCTTTCTCTTTCTTGAAAAATCAACATTTTCTAAGAATAGATCATGTGGAACTGAGAGATGGGCTAAGAGGTAAGATTTTTAAAAAAGATAAACTACCCTTATACCAGGAGTCCCGGGGTGGCATAAATGGTCTATACTCATTTATTAACTGAAATGTTGGAGCTCCAAACCCACCCAGAGACATCTTGGAAGAAAAGTCTGGCAGTCTGCTTCCAAAGGTCACAATCTGGAGTTGACTCCATGGCAACTCACTTGATTTTGATTTTACTCTTAAAACCAAGGTGCCACACAAAAACAGCTTTTCCTACTGCCTTGAGTGTCAGGCTGTATAATCAGAGTCCAGGGCTGCAGAAAGAGGCTTTGCAGGGGCCATTAAGTGATCATTTACTTAAAATGAAAACCATCATTCTCCCTGCAAGAGAACCTTCCAGCAGCCCAGTGCTGAGAGTGGCACACCTGCAGCGAATGTGCATGTTTTCTGCTCCGTGTCACATAACGTGCTCAGAATCACTGCCTCCTGGCTCTGGAATCAGCTCTGCTTTTGAAATCACATATGAGAGTGATTCCCAATATGTTCACTTCCAAGGGCTTTGCCTAAACATTTGCTTTTGAAAGATTTAGTCTCCAGCAATTAAATGACTTTAAAAAGTGATTCCACTAAAATAACTTTATTTCTCTATGTTCTAATTAATCATAGATGAATACACTTACCAATCAGGACTTTTGATGAGCACAAGGCACCCAGTTTCACCACACTGAGCAGGTATAATTACAGCCCAGAGTAAAGCCAGTTGACATTTCAGTTGACCTTTGAGGTCTGGTGATAGATAAATGTACTTCTTCCCCTAGGCTTCCTGAAATGTTTGAACACTCTTGGAGAGGCAAAACACCCAATCCACCTTCCTGCAGAACATTGCTTTGAGGTGCAAAAGATACAGATTAAAGTGGCTGATGAGGGAGACGCTCAGAACCAAGATATCTGAGATTTAAAGCGACAGATGGGAAAGGACCACCTCAGGAAAAGAGGAAGGGAAGCTGTGTTTGTGAGAGTGAAGTAAGAGGGAGATAAGGATGAGACAAATGTAAGTTTTGTGGAATATGAAGCTTACTTAATTTGGGAGAACCCACATTAAGAGAAAAATAATAGAATTATAAATACAGAGTTAGATGCAGGGCCTTGGAAATGGTTTATGCAAGCAAGGGGCCCTGAGCTTCAGGCTTAATAACTTCCTAGGAAATCTGCCCTAGCCACGTGGAAGGCTTTCTTGTCAGCTCAGAACTGCTCAGATGATACTAAAAGCAACCAGGGCATGGCTCCCTGATCTGTCTGGCAGCCCTTTCCCCAGAAGCAGCAGTGAGCACCTGCCCTGACACTTTGACTCTTAGTCTCAATATGTACAAAATCCCTTTAAGATTTCCATAAATGTTTCAGAGCAGGCACTGGGGTTATGAAGCCAAATAAGTCAGACTCACGCACAAGGGCAGAGCAGAGTAAAAGTGGTGACAAGTGGTGACAAATACATACATTAATGATGAAGATGAAGGTTGGTGAGAGGTATCTGGCTGATACACAAATGGCTCTGGAAACACCCAGAAGGGGTGATTAACTTTTTTTAACTCTGCCTGGGATGGAAGGAAAGAAGGTAAACACCAAGGAGTGTAGAAGAATCTAAAGGCATAAACAGCAGTTCACCAAGCAAATCTTTGTTTACTCGACACTGTGTTAACATCAACACATACATATATTTTCCTCATATTTTCTACAAAAATGAAATCATACTGGAAGCTTAGGAGCAAGATCGATTCAGGCTTCAGTCTGGGCTTGGCTAATTATTAGACATATGGCATTAGGCATGATTTTTAACCTCTTTGGGAAGCCTTATCTGAAAACAGGGACAATAATAATTTCTCATATGGTTGTGATGAGGATTAAATCAGACAATGAAAGTACAAGTGTGTGATGGTATAAAAATAGGCCTGAGATGACCCTTCTGTATTGGTCTAAAATGTCCCCCATTCGGCTGCTAACCAAAAGGTTGGCCATTGGAACCCACCAACTGCACCACAAGAGAAAGATGAGGCAGTCTGCTTCGGTAAAGATCTGTAGCCTTGGAAAACCTATGGGGCAGTTCTACTCTGTTCCACAGGGATGCTGTGAGTCAGTACCGACTTGATGGCAATGGGCTTGGTTTGTTTGTTCTTTGGTTGTTTATTTCTTCACAGCAGGCTAAGTATCCCAAAGGCTACCAAACTCAAATTCTCATACATCCAACTGCTTTAAATAAAATCCACATAAACATATTTTTAGCCATTTAATGCTTATCTGTTTTACATACCCCATGAAACTGTACCCAACATCTGCTAACCATTGATAAGATAAACACTGTAATGATAAATAAGACACCAAACCACTGCTGCTCTTCAGAGCCCTCTGACTCAAAGACTCCCCACCTTGCTCCTAAGTAACATCACCTAGACACAGAAACCCTATCTCCATTTCCTCCTCTCCTCTAGGAGGTCCATTGCCATATTCCTGTTCTGAGTAGAATCTTCAGGCCACCGTGTCCAGAAGGTCTCTTGCTGGGAAGGACTTTACTTCTCATTGGAACCCTGTCCAAGTGCCACCCAACTCTTGTTCTCGCAGCCTCCTAATCAATCCTGAAATCCTCGAACTCACCACACTGACACGTTGTTGTTGTTGGTATGTGTCGTGGAGTCCGACCTGACTCATAGTGACCCCTCCTTGGGTTTCCAAGGCGGTATCACTACAGAAGAGATTGCTCAACCTTCCTTCTGAGGAGTGGCTGGAGAGTTTGCACCTCCAGCCTTCTGGTTAACAGTCAAGTGCCTTAGGCACTACACCACCAAAACTAACCCATTGCCGTCAAACTGATTCTCATTCCTTGTGATCCTGTAATAAAACTGACTCATAGAGTTTCCAAGGCTATGATATTTAAGGAAGAAAACTGTGATAGTTGGAGCTGTGTGTTAACTTAGCTGGCCACAATTCTGTGTTGTTTAAGTAGTTGTGATGTGGTTATTCCCATGATGGGATCAGATGAATATGTTTTGAGCAGCCAATCCATTGAAAGGAAGTTTCCCCAGCGGTGTGGCCTGCTTCCAGTATATTTATGGACATCCTGGGAAAAGAGACATTCTTCTGTGGATCGGGATTCTGTTGTGCTGCCTACAACTGTCCGTGAGCGAACAATCCACCATTTGGCCTGGAGATCTTGGATTCATCACTCGTTGGAGTCAACAGCCAGTATAATGCCTGCCAACCTTGAGCTCCTCAGCCTCTGCAGCTATGAGAGTTGGGAAAAGCCTCCAGCTTGATGTTCGATCCAAGAACTTTGGACTTGCCAGCTTCTAAAGGTGTGTGAGCCATTTTCCTAAAATAAATTTCTCTTTCTCTCTCTATATAAGCTTTACTTGTTTTTTTTTCTCTAGAGAACCTAGTCTAACGCATAAACTGAAATATCTTTCTCCCACAGGGCACTTGGTAGATTTGAACCTCCAATCATTCTTTTGGTTAGCAGCTGAGTGCTTAACTATTATGCTACTTAGCCTACTGTGAAGAAATAAGCAACATATGGGCCGTTTTAGGCCAATACACAAGGGCCATGTCAGGACTCTTTCTGACACATAATAACTCTTAGTTATTATTATGTGAAAAGGAGCCCCAGTGGCACAGTGGTTAAGCAACTGGCTGTTAACCGAAAGGTTGGCAGTTTGAACCCACCAACCACTACGTGGAAGAAACATGAGACAGCTTGTTTCCCTAAAGATTCACAGCCTTGGAAACCTTATGGGGGTAGTTCTGCTCTGTCCTATAGGGTCTTTAAGTGTTGAAACTAAACTGATAACACCTAACAGCAGCAACAAAAACAAATCTGTAATGCCCACATAGTATTTTTTTTTTTTTAATATGGATACACCAGTTTATACAACCAGTCTCTTATTGGTGGGTATTTGGGTTGTTTCTAAATGATAACAATTATAAACCATGTTATAAAAAACAACCTTGTACATATATCTTTGTATACTTGGATAAGAATTTCCACAGTATTAACTCCATAAATTGAAACTGCTGAACCCATGGATATACCTATTAAAATTTTTCACAGATAATTGTTAATTGCCCTTCTACAGGGGTATACCATTTTAAATTCCCAACAATAATAAATGAGACTGTTTTCCATATACTTGCCAACACTAGGTACTATCAATCTTTTTAATCTTTGCCATGAAATCTTTATTAGAACACAAAGGAACAAAAGCAAGTCCAAAGAGGAAGACATAAAGAAATACATAAAAAAAAAAAAAAAAAAAAGCTTAAGCAACCCAGGAAGGACTAACTGGCCCATCTCCAGCTATAGTCTGGTCCATGCAAGATGATGGTGCTCCAGGTCAAACCCCAGGAGTCTGCTCCTCTGTGCATGCTGCTGGGTCCCCAGGACTGAGGGCAGTAATGTGATGGCACCAGAAATGTTCATTGCCAGGGTCTCATGATCTGGGCTCATGGCCCTATGTCATGTTGTCTGCTCCTTTTTGAGGGGGCCCATGGCAAAAAGCTGCTCCACACCTTGGAACCTTCAACTTAAGGCTGTAGCAGACAACCCAGTGATTTCAAAGTCACATTTTGAGAACCCTTGAGCATACTTTTCCTCTGGGTGTGGAGTTGAGAGTGGGGGATGCAGAACTATAGGGAAGTTCAGAATTTAAGCCCATAAAACTAGCTGAGCCTTTTGAGAACATCCTTCATGCCATCTTGCATCCTCAAAGGCAATCTAAGGCAGAAGAAAGAACTTTGGATAGAATGGATTTGGATTCATATAGACTTGCATTGAAATATCCAGCTCTGTCATTTACTAGCCAGGCAACTTGGAACCTCAGTTACCTCATCTTCAACCTCATCTACAGGGAGAATCTTCTTGAGAAAATTACATAATAACAAATTATGTCATGGACTGGGCTCATTATCAGGCATTTAATGAAAAAATTTCCTTTTCCCCTAAACCGGAGTGGAATAGATATGGCACTACACACTAGATGATGCCCAGCTACCAATGCCAATCATTCAGGAAAGGATCAAAACTGGAGATCCTGGATAGAGTGGGAGGAAAAACGTGGAACAAAATCTAAAAACTCAATAATGACCAGAATTACTGGTCAGATGGTGTGGTAGTTAATTTGTATGTCAACTTGGCTGGACCTGGTTGAGTGGCTGGGCAGCTGGTAGTAGTTATTCCCCATGATGAGATTGGCGATCAACTCCATGGTGGAATCTACCACAAGCAGCTGAGTAGCTGCCTTTGGCATGTAGTCTGCTTCCTGCATATAAGGAGAAGCCTCGGGGAATGGTCTCTAGCTTATGGCACGCTTGGACCCTGCATGTAACTGTGTCGTCGTTCAGCAGCCTGCCATGCTCTGCCGACCTTGGGACTTACAAAGGACTTAAATTAATGGCCTGCTCTGTTGTGTGGTAACATCAGGACTGTGCCTTTTTACTTGTTAACCTTGGGCTTCTTGGCCTCCGCAATTAGCAGCTGTCTGAGTGAAGAAACGCCTCTACCTCTAGTGGGTTGGGAGCAGGAGGCAGAGCTGGACCCCAAGGTTCAGGGGCTATCACCCAGCCCCTAGAGCCTGGCACTTTGAACTTGGACTTAAAGCCTCCAAACTATGAGAGAATAAACTCCTCTTTGTTAAGGCCATCCCATTGGTGGTATATTCCTGTCAGAGAGGCACTAGGTAACCAGAACAGATGGAGTCTGGTGAGATCCCCAATACTATGGCTCTGGGATACATTCTGGGCCAGGAATAAAACTTACTCCCAGGGGCTGGCTCTCAGCCAAATAGTTAACAAGATGTACATGCAGATTGCTCAACCCAGGATGATGCACCCACATACTCTACGGAATGCATCCCTTGGAGCAATCAACCACGGGGCACCAGAGGGGCAACATTTATGCAGGGGAAATACAGGACACACAGGAGTACATAACTATGAGGAGCACGGGGATGGGGGTTGTTACTGGGCAGGGAATGGAGGAGACTGGGTTAGGGTTGGGGGTGGTAAATGGGGACTGAAACTAAATGTACACGTAATGTTGAATGTAAAACAAACTCTGTAAACTTGCACCTAAAGCACTATATATATTCTCTCCCAAAGCATCACTTATATTGAAAGATTATTTGTGACAACTCTGTGAATATACTAAAAATGATTGAATCATATACTTCAAATGGGAGAAATGTGTGGTATGTAAAATATATCTCAATAAAGCTGTTTAAAAAGCAAGAGATTATTTATAGAGATCAGTTTTCTGCTACTGAATTGCTTGGCTACAAGAGCCAATGTAATTACATATTGAAATATCAATCTTTATGCTTTTCCTTTCCATACTTTTTTTTATCTTAATTCTCAAAACATTTACATTGCTTTGGAGAGAATTAGGATTGTTCAAACAGAAGTGCAGAGGGAACAAAAGGTTGATGTTACATTTTTTCCTTCCTAATTCAAAAATGTTGAAGTCCAATTTTGTTTATTTATATGAAGGTTCTGTTGAGAAAAGAAAGAGCCTTGATAATCAAAGGAGATAGACATCATGAAAACCAAAGCAGAGAGTTTATGCTCAACACTGGCTGGGAAGAGCATGGGGGAAGACCAACCCACCCCATTTCAGCTCCCACCCCCAGGGAAACCAGAGAAGGACCTCCCGGGTTTATTCCAAATCAGGATGGAGCAGGATCTTGGAAAAGATCGTTGACTAGGAATACATGGTGTGAAGATGGAGGGGTGGATCCTGGGGGATTTTTGGAGAGAAGTAGAGTCAGCAGTGGCCCTGCAAGTCCTCTCTATCGCCAGGGGACTGTGCGTCCTCCAAGACCAAGCACACAATCCACCCCCACTACCGGAGTGTGCACAGTCTGCTGAATGTGCAGAAGAACAGTATGGGTACAAACTACTGTCACATGAGGACCTTTTCTCCACAGCTGCCTGCTTGTCACCTGTGGATGTGATAAGCAACACTTGCCTATAACTTTGCTGTACTCCATCCCAACTGGCCACTGTGGTCACTCTGTTTTCAATGCCTAGGACAGGACTAAGCCCCAGGGAACAGAGAGGGCTCATATAAGTATTGACTGAGCATATCCTAGGGACAGAGCCCAGTCCTGTCTGGCCTCCAGCAGCAATCAAGGATCTACAGCTATGTCGTGTATGGGTTCCTCGCTGAGTATTTCTCCTAACTACTTTGGTGTGGGGGTTCCTCAATTATGGGTGGGTTCTTTTGATCTTTTAATTTTTTTTTTCAATCTCAACTCCCACCCTGTCCAGTTTTTGCATCAGACACTGCTCTGCTTCCTGGCATCCATGAAGCATGTAGAACCCCATTCAGCTTACTTTCTGAATCATTTGACATTTTCCAGACTCTAGCCTATGCATAGCCAAAAGGAGAGTAGACACAGGAATGTGGCCCATATATGATTTGTCACCTCCATCTTTACTTTGTCAATAAAGTTTCCAGGTCAAAGGGTAGAGTAGTTGAAGGGAAGGACAGAATCTTTTGTCCCAAAGAAGAAAGCAGGATGCCACAGGGAAAGATGAAGTCACTCTGACTCTCCAAGAAATCCCTGCTCTGAGCAGCATCCCTTTCCCAAGGAGCTTTTGCAAGAAAGTGTTGAGATTAAGATCAGAGGAAGATAAACAACTCAGCAGGGATCCAAGGCTGAGCTGAGTTTGGTTCTGGCATTTATGTCTAAGGCAGACTCAGGCTTACCAAGCTGAGCCAAGCCATGAATTTTAAAGTTATGGGGAGGCTTTGTTGTGATTATTTGCAGAGGAAGAGAAAGATGAGGCGAGGAAAGACTGCTTTAAATGTTATTTCTCCGCTCCACAAAATGTCTCCTAATGTTGCAAAGAATAGAGCTAAAAGCAAACTCCTGAATATACAACATCACACCTGAGAAAAGGATGGGGATGAAAAGTCTTAATGGCAATTCATGTGCAGAGAATCCCAGTAGGGGTGTCCAGGCTGCAGAAGAAAGGTGGAAGCAATCTAGGGTTAGGTTTCAGGTGAAGGATAGCATCCAGAGTGAAAGAGATGGAGTCTATTTGGGGCCCTCACTGGTTGGATCATCTCTAAGGTGTTGGGCTCAGTTTTGACTAAGAGAAGGTCTTACAGTTAGTACACACCCTCAACTCACTGCCACTGCCAGCTCTTCCTAGTGAATCCACTGTGGGACTCAGCTCAAGCCTGGTCCCTCCAGCTCCAGAGCTAATCCAGGGTGAGGCAAGAATGGTAGACATCTACTGTCTGTACTTCTCCAGGACCCATCTGATTGCCCTCTGGGAAGCCATCTTCCCACCATTTTCTGCCGACCACAGTTACACCTCTATCTTTGAGCTCCAGGAATGTGCACATGACCCAATCCTGGGATTTTTATTAGAATTCTTAGGAAACAGAGGTTTTACCAGCTGAATTTGAAGCTGGGAGGAAGAAAACAAAAGCTGCTGGAAGCTATTACCAAGATATGTGGAAATATCTTCCAAAGAAGAATATCAGCTTAGAGCTGAGAAACAGAGAGGTGCCTGGGTTCAGCAAAAGCTGAAGCAAAAGCTGCCCTCAGTATCTTTGAGTTAAGTGAGTCAATAAATTCCCTTTGCGTTTAGATAGTTGGAGCTGGTTTCTGCCCTTACAAGCAAAAAAAAAAAAAAAAAAAAAAAAAATCCTGATCATACAGATAGGAAGAGACAAAATCTTTGGCCCCACCTTCTATTGAAGCTTAGAATAAAATAATTTTTGACCTAGACTATTCCTCCAGCTTCTTTCCTGAGTCTTCCACATGTCAATCATATAAAAGACTCAGTATCTCCTAGGCATGAAGCTTGGACACTTAAGTTACCTCCAGTCACAGCTGACCCTATCCTCCTTTCATATGTTGTTATTTGCCATCAAGTCAGACCCGACTCATAGCAACCCCTCCTTGGGGTTCTGAGGCAGTATCACAGTGGAAGTAGATTGCCAACCTTCCTTCCCAAGAGTGGCTGGTGGGTTTGAACCACCAGCCTTCTGGTTAGCAGTCAAGTGCCTTAGGCGCTATGCTACCAGAACTCCTTCCTTCCATATAACTGTGGCCTATCTCAGTACTTCTGCCTTGATTCTGACCCTGTGGCCTAGACTTTCAGCCTGCTCTGCATTCTCTGGCAGGGGTTTGATCTGCCTATTTGGACTTCTCTGAATTGGCCTTTACTTGGCTAGGGTCTATACTTGCTACAACTTTTAGGCATTCTCTGGCTAGCCCTGAGGTGCTGTCTACAGTCAGGACCATTCTTCATCTGGGGACTGGGATCTTGAGTCAGGGAAACTGAGCTCTACCCCTTAAGGTTCCTCTTTACTCCAGGGTGATTCAGACACACACCCAAATGAGGATCCCAAAGGGAACCAACCAGGACAATAAGGAGTCTGGAAGCCTGGTCTTTAAAGTCAGATTCAATGAAGCAGTCACATTTGGCCAAGGGGGGAAAAGTGGTTAAAGACGACACATGATGTTTTCCTAAAAATATTTGCAGGCCCATCATAGAGGACTAGAGCTAAGGAGTGAATTTCCCAGGGAGATGAATGAGGTCCTTAGAAAGAATTACTTTGGATTGTTTTTATGCATTTGAGTTGCCCTTGTCTTTAGCAAGAAACACCAGTTACATCCTTATAGTTTCTCAGAGGCATCTTATTGTGCAGGTCAGTGAACAATGGTGGATGGGTTCCTGGGGGGATATCTGAGAGGGGCCTGAGAAGGCTATCCTAAGCTTGGGATGACCAGCATGGATCACCTCCACTGCCAGAGCTGGAACAAAGTTCTGAACCTCAGGATCTTCAAAGTGAGAATCATTGCCAACCAGCTGAGTTCAATCCCAAGGAGCTGAAATATTTCTTCACTGGGGGTACAAAAGAGAGAGCCCAATGTGCTAAATCAGGAGGCAACCATCTTCATAAGGTTGTGGGAAATGGGACCCCAGGTTTAATAATGGTAAATCTTTCAAAACCAAACGGACATAGCTCACATCCTGTGGGCAATAAACATCCACAGGTGAAATTTTATGAGGTTTTAAGGGGAACTTTATGAGCTTTGAGGGAGCCTTACTATAAACTGAAACCAGTGATGGAAAAACAATATAATGTGAACAGTGGAAAGCAATATCTGAAAATTCTATCACCATTACCAAACCAAAGAAACTATTCAGGGGAAGAAGAAAGACATACAAGGCTCTTCTACATTTTTCTCATGATTTCTGGTCAGGCAAATTATCTTACTTACCAGCAAAAGTTTTGACACCTTGAAACTACCTAAATAAACAAATAAAAACTGTTGCTATTGAGTCTACTCTGACTTATAGCAATCCAATAGGGCAGAGTAGAACTTCCCCATAGAGGTATTCAAGGCTGTAATCTTTACAGAAGCAGACTGCCCCATCTTTCTCCCACAGAGCAGCTGGTGGGTTCAAACCACAAACGTTTAGGTTAGCAGGTGAGAGCTTAACCACCACACCACCAGGGTTCCTCTCCTTGAGATTAGAGGAGATTGTTGTTGTTGTTATGTGCTGTCGAGTTGGCCCCAACTCATAATGACCCCTCCTTGGGTTGTCGAGGCAGTATCACTATGGAAGTAGATTGCCCAACCTTCCTTCCGAGGAGTGGCTGGTGGGTTTGAACCACCGGCCATCTAGTTAGCAGTCAAGTGCCTTAGGCACTATGCTACCAGAGCTCCTGAGAGGAGATTAGAGGCTATTAAAGGTGTCCTTTTTCCATATAGCACCTAACACAGTGTAGGTGCTCATGTGCACATACACACATACACACACACACACACACACATACAATATTTCTAAGAGATGGAGAATCACATTAGTGAGCACTTAACACAGGCCAGTCACTGTTCTGGGGGCTTGTCCCATCACAGGCAGGAAACTTGAACTTAAGAAGCTTTCCCAAGGTCATATAACAAACAAATAGCTGACCTCTTACTTGAGCCCATGTCTGTAGGTTGCTGCAACCTGTGTTCTTTCAACCACATTCATGGTTCCTAGACTTTTGGATTTCATCAACCAACATAGTTTTAAAACTACTCAGGAGACCCTCATTGAGTTGCCAACGTTGCACTGAGAAATGTCTTTTAAAAATAAAAATGTTATACTAACTACAACACCCCCAAAATAGGACATGCTCTCAGAATGAAGAGACACTGTATAAATGAAACTTTAGAAAATACTCCATTTCTTGATGTGTGTGTGTGTGAGTATATTGGTGGTAATGGTGGTTGTGTCCCATCAAGTCAATTCTGACTCATAGTGATCCTATGGGACAGAATAGAAGTGCCCCATAGGCTTTTCTAGGCTATAATCATTATAGATGCAGATCACATCGCATTTTTTTCTGTAGAGGCACTGATGGGCTCAAACTGAGGACCTTTCAATTAGTAGCCAAACACTTAACTATTGCACCACCAGGGCTCCTGTGTGTGTGTGTGTGGAATGGATGTAGACCTGTGAAAACTGTCATTTTCAGGCATCCATCTAGATTTTAGGAAAGTCTGCTACTTTTCCACATTTCTTCCTCTTCATCCTTTGCAGCACCTCGTACAATGTCCTACACAAAGTAGGTGCTCAACACTAGCTATCAAATGATTAACCAGTATCTGTTGTTTCCTGTTTAAGCCTCTGAAAAGACATTAATAATACAGGTTCTTACCTGGGAGCTCTGGTAGCATAGTGCCTAGGGCACTTGACTGCTAACTAGAAGGCTGGTGGTTCAAACCCACCAGCCACTCCTCAGAAGGAAGGTTGGGCAATCTACTTCCGTAGTGATACTGCCTCGGAAACCCAAGGAGGGGTCGCGACATGTCAGGGCTGACAGATCTAGATACTTTGTTTCATGTCATTTCACTTAATACCTGTGGCTTAATAAAAGCAGGATTTTGCCACCACATTCTCCCCATGTCCCCTCTAGAACAGCAAAATTTCTCCTCATGGGACAAAGTAGAGCTAGCGACAGATGAGAGGCACAGTTTCTTTTCTTTTCACTGAAGAGGGTCTACCACTGCCCCTGTGGTCGAGAACCTCACTGTCTGAGGTTCCTTAAGGAAGGAGGTCAGGGAGGTACATGGACACTTTGGCCTGGGGTGACGTAGTTCAGAAGTACCATTCTCCTACCCCAGCTCTTCCACTAGGGAACTTTGGCAAGTTCTCTCCCCTTCTCTGGACCTTAGTTTTTCCTGAGCAAAATGAGAGATGTTGAGACAGAACATGTCAAAGTGTGCTTCCAGTCCTGGCAATCTACACCACTCTTCCATCTGGCTGATTCTAGCTCCTTCTACATCACGGCTCCTCTTTTGTTTGTGGAAAGCTGGAATATGGGATGGATTCAATGACAAGCTGGCCCTTGAGGAATATTCTGTAATATGATCATGCAGCTGTTTAGTAATTCTATTGAGTATAGGATCACTTCAGGGTGGAATGTCAAAGTTTACCAGACGCTATCTTGGACTAAGTATCCTTTTTCCATGAGACCAAATCATTATCCTCAAAAGCATTACTAATTGTGCACATCCACCAGATGCTGGAAGGCCCTAGCTGGAAAGCAGAGGCTCATGCTGGGGGTCATCCATCTCATTTGGTTTTCTCCTTGGCTGGGGTTGCACTGGAGAACCTGGCAAGAGGCCAGGCTATGCCCTGGAATAAATGACTTGTCAAGTCACCAGCTATCACCCAAGGAGCTGTTCTCACACCCACTTGGCCTTTCATTTATCTTTACAGAAGTGAAAACAGCTACCCTAGAAGCCTACCTCACTGAGGGAAGGTTAAATTATAAGGATCAAGTTTTAAAAGTAAATAAATAAAACAGATCCTTGCTCTTTAATTTTAGAATAGTTATTCTCTGGCACCTGTCAGAACAGGGTTATTTGGATGTCATCTAGAGATAGAAGAGAGAACTAGCAACCTGGCTGCCTTCAGGACTGACTTTGGTTGCTTTTTCACACACAGATCAAAAACCTCCTTGGCAGTTAACCCTCAGCAAGGGACTAACAACCTCATCAAGGGGGTGGTATCCTTAGCAAGGAAGTAACTTCTACAAATAGGATTTAGCAGAAGAGAGCACTGCAGATAAACACAGGGCTTTAATAAGTCATGGAGATGTCTGCTGGTGGTGGTGGTTGTTGTTAGGTGCCATGGAGTCAGCTTGGACTCATAGTAACCCTATGTACAACAGAACAAAATACCATCCAGTCCTGTGCCAGCCTCACAATCCTTGCTCCACCTGAGCCCATCGTTGCAGCCACTGTGTCAATCCATCTCATTGAGGGCCTTCCCTTTTTTGTTGACTCTCCACTTTACCAAGCATGATATCCTTCTCCAAGGTTTGGTCCCCCTTCTGACTATAAATAAATACTCTGTGGATGTGGTTCGGCCCTACTCAGGAGAATTGTAGGGTAGTCTCCTGGGATCAATTAGTAATCTTAACTTGTAAGTAAAGGTACCCCCAGATTCTTGGAGATTGTGTGGGAACATCTTCCAATAGACATACCAGATTTTTTTTTTTTTTTTTTTTTTTTTTGCAAATAGTGTTCCTCCCTCGAAATAATGCCTACATAAATATAATGGGCGGATATGATGAAATTATGTTAAAAGTTCTGGCATAGTGCACCCATACATACACTACTCATGTCTCACAACATTTCCAAAAGTGAATTTCAGTCTCGTTCACCTTCATTTACTAGTCTAGAAATGTTGCTTTTGATCATGTTTGTATAATAAAGGTATAAGCTTTGCTCAAGAGGTCATGGATCCAGTTTTGTCATACTCTGGTAACAACAGAAAATGTGAGTTTGCTCTGGGGTGGTTTGCATTCGGGCCTGAGAGTGGTGGAGTTCCTTGTAGCCTATCTATACCCAGGTGCATTGTACCAGAGACAAGCAAGAAGATCAGGCAGAAGGCTGCACACAAGACTACTCCACATGAAGCCGGGCAGCAGGATGGTGTTGGCGTGAGTGCAGGCATGTACTGTCCCAGTCCCACAAGCCCCCTGGGTGGCCCATTGGACCGGTCTCATTTGAGTGAGGGGCAGTGACCCCTCTGCCCCTGGCTGTCATGTCCACCCCACAGTGTCCACGTGGTGGGAGATTCAAACAGACCAAATACGGTGGTGGGGTGGAAGGCACGCAGCTGTAGGCACACCAGCCTCACCCACCTGACTGGCGTCTCCAGCCTGGGTTGCGTAGACCGACTGCCCTGGCAAGGGCTGTTTCCGAAGTAGAAAAAGTGATTTCTTCCTGCATTGGGAAAAGTGGTGTGCAGAGTAAGGAAGGGATCCTTCCAGAACAGGGTCTGCTTTAAAAATTTGAGGGTAGACTAGTGAGGGTCACCTGCTGGCAACCTCTACATCAACAGGCACCCAGACAAAAACCTAATATTAAATCTATTGGACAGAAAAAAAAAAATTGAAGTTATCAACATGTAAAATAATATATATATTGGTATAGCGTGCTTGTGAAAATAATGTGCAGGGGTTGTACAGTATGCAAAAACATGTAACATAGGTGTTATTTGCATTAAAATACAGTAACTGTGTGGGAGGTCTCCAGGTCTGCATGATCTCCTTCTCCTTGGTAATACCTTTCTGTATTATCCTTGGTGATCAGCACAAGAACTGGAGTGGAAATAGAAATGAAAATCTTGGAGAAGGCAGGGTGCATAGAGTAATATGTCTAGATAAGAAATATAGAGAACAAAATGAGTATAAATTGATTGAGGTAAGGCTTTCAGGGGTGGCCATTGTTTTGGTTACCTCTGTGCCACTTTAGTAGAAAAATACCACAAATGGGATGTTTGAACAAACAGTTTATTCTTTTACAGTTTAGAGGCTTTAAGCCCAATTCAAAGTGCCAGGCTCTAGGGGCTGGGTAAAAGCCCCTCAACCTTGGGCTTCAGTTCTGCCTCCTGCTCCCGGCCCACTGAAGCTAGAGGCTTTTCTTCACTCTGACAGCTGCTGGCTGCTGAGGCCTTGAAGCCCAAGGTTGACAAGTAAAAATGGGCAGTCTCAATGTTACCAAACCACACAGAAGGTTATTAATTCAAGTCCATTGAAAGTCCCAAGGTCGGCAGAGCATGACAGGCTGCTGAACAACAACACAGCTACATACAGGGGCTAAGCATGCCATAAGCTAGAGACCATTCCCCAAGGCTTCTCCTTATATATAGGAACCAGACCGCATCCTAAGGCAGCTACTCAGCTGCTTACAGTAGATTCCACCATGGAGTTTATTACCAGTCTCATCTTGGGGAATACTACATCCAGCTGCCCAGCCACTCAACCAGGTCCAGCCAAGTTGACACACAAACTTAACTACCACAGCCATAAAAGATGTTTGGAGAGCAGGGAAAAGTACAGAGATCCTCAGGAGATCTGACTTGGGGAAGGAGTACCCAAAACTAGGAACATACCTCTGAAGAAATGTCTGTGAGTAGGAGGTCAGAAAAAAACACTCTTAGAGTGGTCAGGGAATCTTCTGAAGTTGAGTCCAACCTGACCTTTATTATGTCCCAGTGAGCCCAGAGAAAAGAGCACACACACACACACACACACACCCGCGCCCCTTGTTGCCTCTTTCTTAGTGACTAGGGAAGTCAGGAGGCAAAAAGCCAGGTCTAAGAGCAGCTAGAAGAGAAAGCAGAATGATGGAGAGAAACTTGATAAGAAAATGTTGAGTAGGATTTAAGAGTGGCTATAACCATCATGTTTGGTAAAGTAGAGGGTCAGCAAAAATGGAAGAAAGCCTCAATGAGATGGAGTGATGCAATAGTCACAACAATGAACTCAAAGAGTCCAATGATCATGAATACAGTGCAGGACTAGGCAGACATTTTGTTCTATTATACCTAAGGTTGCCATGAGTCACAGCCAATTCAATTTCAACTAACTACAGCATAAATCACCAAGATAGAGTCTGAGCCCCTAAGAAAGTGCATTTTTTGACCTGTTACAAAGGGTTATGGAGAAAGAGCTGAGCAATTGAAAGGGGAGAAGAAAGCCTTCTGTTTAGAAAACACATGGACCATCTCATTACCAAACAAACAAGCCACAGAGGCTGTTCTTTCCCTCCTATCAGCTGGTTCTTCCCCCATCTGTGAACACATAATTGTGTCAGCATCACAGAATTAGAGATCAGTCCTGCCTCCTAATTTCACCAGTGGAGATACTTAAGGACCCTGAGAGCTGGTGTTAGAACCACAACTGAAGCCAATGTCTCATTCTCAAGCTTGAGTTCAACACATTCCCCCATCAATCTGTGGTACCCAAAGGGGTGTGAGTTGTCTGACATAGTACGTCTTTAGGTCTTCATTTTTGGAATCTGAGTATCTCCCATGGTGTCTACTTGTTCTTCTGCTCCAGAGGTTCTTCCAGCTCAGTTTCTTGGTTGTGCAGACTTGTGTCTTCTCTAGTTGTAGCATTTCTATGTCTCCTGGGCCCACGAGTGTGCCTCAACCTCTGGTAGCTATTGTGGATCCGTCAGCTGCAATCTTTTCTTGCCAGCTGAGGAGTCTCTCCTGGCCTCCTCAGGAGTATATAGGCTTGGTCTCTGCCCTCCATGCTCTTCATCTCCTTTCTCACCAGGGCATGTGCTTGTATGGTAGAGGAGGGAAAAGGAGAATGCAGGCAAGAGCTAAGCCCTGTCCCAATGTCTGTCCCTGCACATTTCCAGACACAAAGATAGGAGTGATGATGTGGCTCTTTGGGTAGCAAATGTCTGAGTGCTGTCTATATCCTGTCCTAGTTGAATAATGAAATTCTCTTAGAACTGGGAGACATGGATTTCCTCGACTTCTGATTATTTATGTGTTTGCTGCTTAAGCCAAAAGCGCCTGTCATTTTGTTTGCATATAGGTGAAAGGTTAAGAGGATCTGCTCAATATGGAGTCAAAAAGGTCATTTAAAATAGGTTCCATAAAACTAAGAGCCATACAAATCCAAGCAGAAAAATAGAAATGAAACTTAGAGACTGAAAGAGAGGCTTAACAGGAAGAGCTGGTTTCTGTCTGAGGGGATGAGATGTCAACTCCATTGCTCTAGAGAACCATAGGCTCCCAAGTGGCCTGTAAGCTGGGAGGGATTTAGGATCAGAAGACACCCTATAAGAAATGATCTTTCTCAACGTACAAAAAAATAAAACCAAATCCAATGCCATCGAGTGAATTCCAATTTACAGAAGGGTGGGCTTTTTCCAAACATTTAGGTGGCTGAGGCCCCACCTTTGTTCTTTGAAAGGTGAATGACCTAATTCCCCACCCATGTCCTCTCAACAAAACAAAACAAAACCCATAGCCCTCTAGTCAATTCTGACTCATTGGGACCATATAGGATAAAGTAAAAGTGCCCCATGAAGTTTCCAAAACTGTAATCATTATGGAAGCTGACTGCAACATCTTTCTCCCATGGAACCACTAGTACATTCAAACTGCTGACCTTTTGGTTCACAGCTGAGCCCTTAACCACTACACCATCAGGACTCCTTCCAAACCCTCTAGGAAAAAAAAAAAATTAAAATCACTGCCATCGAGTCGGATCCAACTCATAGCGATCCCTCTTTGGGTTTCTGAGGTGGTATCACTCTAGAAGTAGATAGCCCAAGAGGCAGTATCACTCCAGAAGTAGATAGCCCAACCTTCCTTCCAAGGAGCGGCTGGTGGGTTTGAACCACCATAGTGCCTTATGTACTGTGCCACCAAACCCTCTGTTGTTGTTGTTGTTATTTGCCGTCGAGTAGGCCCCGACTCATAGCGACCCCTCCTTGGGTTTCCGAGGCAGTATCACTACAGAAGTAGGATTGCCCAACCTTCCTTCTGAGGAGTTGCTGGTGGGTTTGAACCGCCAGCCTTCTGGTTAGCAGTCAAGTGCCTTAGCCACTATGCTACCAGAGCTCCCAACCAAACCCTCTAGGCACTGCTTATTTTTCTTCAAACCAAAAAGTGTTTATTAAGAACCTATTCTCAGCCAGGGAGCTCTGGTGGCCTAGTGCCTAGGGCATTTGATTGCTAACCACAAGCCTGGTGGTTCAAACCCACCAGCCACTCCTCAGAAGGAAGGTTAGGCAATCTATTTCCGTAGAGATACCACCTGGGAAACCCAAGGAGGGGTTGTTATGAGTCGGATTTGACTCAACAGCAGTGAGTTTGGTGGTTTTTTGTTTCTTTGTTTGTTTGTTTTAGTTTATTGTGTATGAGTCAGAATAGACTCATTGACAAAGGATTTCAGGTTGGAATCTTGTGTACCACCAAGTTGATTTTGACTCATAAAGACCCTATTCCAAACTCTAACTGCCATTGAGTTGATTCTAACTCATAATGACCCTATAGAACAGAGTAAAACTGTCCCATAGGGTTTCTAAGGCTGTAATGTTTATGCAAGCAGACTGCCACATCTTTCTCCCTCAGAGAATCTTTCAGTTAGCAACTAAACACTAACCATTGCATTACCAGGGCTCCTAAGCCCCTATTAGGGAGATGCAAAAATAAGCTGGGCATGGTTCTTGGCCTCACAGAATTTAGAACAAGATTGAGATGGTGAATTGCCTTTAATATGGGAAGTTCTACAAGGTATTTCCCAAAATGCTTTTGCTGTATTGCTGAGGTCTGCTCCCCAACAAGTCCAGTACCGGTGTCATCAGGCCACACTTACATGGAAACAAACGACCATTATCTGTCTGGGTCTCTTTCATTTTCCTTTCCAGGGACATTCATTTAGTGGCTACCCTGAGCCAGGTGCTGAGGTAAGGCTGGTTCCTGACCTGCGGGAGACTTTCCTGGCCTGTCTTGATGGAGACAGGGTGGGACTGGATCTGTCCAGCCTGTGCCTCAGCACGTCCTTCACATTCCCTGGGAAGGCACAGGATGCTTCTCTCCATTTCTCTTTGTTTACAGCTTTCCTTAATGTCAGTGGATGGGGGTGTTGAACGGACCCCCAGGGAGGCTTTAAAAATTGAAAGCCAGTCCTGGCCAGGGCCCCCACCGGATGGCGAAGGAGCACAGGAGGAAACAAAAGTGCTTGTGTTAACAGAATGTCATTTTCCAACATGATTCAGGCCCCAACGCTGAGGCAGGAAAAGGAGAGCAAATGCCTTCCCATTCATCACGTCGGACACGGTTATTTTTAGAGTACACACCAGCTCAGCGCTGGGCTCCAAGGGCCCTGCCGTGGAAGGAAATGAGGCTAGGCTGATAGAGTCAGTCAAGAGTGGAAATCATCCAGGCCGGTATGTGTGTGTGTGTGAGCAGGGGAAGCTAGAAAAAGGGAAGGAAAAATAGGAGGGATAGGCAAGCAGCCTTCCTCACAAACTGCAGGCCCTGGACCTGGCCCCTTATGTGAGCATGAAGAGAGAAACTGAGAAGGTAATCACCTGGGGAATTATTAGGGGAGAAGAAAGGGAAAACCTCTTTGCCTAGATCTGAAGTGGGCCCTCAGATTACAACAGATTTGCTGCCATCTCCAATGTGGTCTGACCTGCACTCTCACTTGCGCACAGGCACACTCCTTGGGTGGAGGGCAAAGCAGCTTTTGTCCTAGTCTTGGAAGGACAGTGGCCCTGGCTTTGCTATCACAGCCTTGAAAGCCAGCAGGAAGGCCTGGGCCAAAATGAGGAATGATAGGGAATCTGAACCCTCCAGACAGGGATTTGGAAAATGGATTCTGTTCCAATTAGTATCTACACATCCACCTTTCTAAAAGGTAAAGTCTTACCTGGGTGTAGAAAAGAGAGCCCTGTTTTACAAGCGAGAAGAGATTTTCCTTCATTTTGAACCATTTCTGGCCCTCTGTTCTCCCTCTACCAACTGAAGAGAAAGGGAGGCCTGAGGTGGAACTCGGCCCTAAGGTAAGATTGGGCTCAGTGTCTGGACTCTGATAATCAGTCCTTCCCAATCCCAATTCCTCCTCCTCTCCTTTCATCCTAAATCCTTTGTCCCCCTGATGTCTACCTCTGTGATTTCTTGGCCCAATAAAAGGTGCATAAATTACCCAACCTGGTTGCAATGTAAAGCAGAGGCAGCTTAGAATGAGGCTAACTTCTATTGTTTCTTTTCAAAAGACTTTCTAGATGTGCTTCATGGTCTATGGAAATAGAGTTTATACTAAATGGGTCTTTAAGGGCCTCACAGCTGATTCACTTCCCATTAATAGCTCTACTGTCCCTGAGGTTCTGGTTAGTTTTGAAACTTCTTACTGGCAAAGAAGGTTTAGATGACTTCCTGCTCAGTCATTGGATGGGTTCCCATAAGCCAAGGCTATTGGACAGAATATCTCATGGAAACAGGCACTGTCACTTCCTCCTCCCAAGAAAGCAGAAAAAGCTCATATGGAGGCCGAATGGAGCCACCAGCACATTTGTAAGCACAAGTCTCTCTACTGCCCCCTGTTAACACCCAAGAGATGGAAAGTTTATCTGCTTTTCACCATAACCTGGTTTGGTAAGGGGCAAAGTGGGGTGGAGAAGAGAGAGGAATAAATGAGGATAATTGTGGTTCATTTATTTTTACCTATATTTTTGTTTCTGCGAAACAAAAGTACTATCCAGTAGGCAATTTAGCAGGAAAAATGCATTAAACCATGCCTGAGGACTATCAGGATCCTTTGTACCAATAGGCAGGCAGGTGAGGAGGAAACAGTATTGCCAAGGGAGCCAAGTGCCCCAAACCCAGCTCAGCCACCAATTTACTCAACTGTGACCTTAAATCAACCATCTACCCTGTTGGATCAAAAAAGGAATGGCTTGGACCAAATGATCTTGAAGTTCCTTTCCAAAATACCACAAAAGAAATAGAACAAAAAGAGATAGGAATTCTAAAATAAATGCTCCCTGGACAAGTTAGTCCCATGCTCCTGGAGGAAAATGGTACAATAATAATAACAAATAGTTATTGATCAAATGCCAGGCACTGTACATATCTTGCCACCAACCTTTGTAACACATCTACATAGTAAGTGAGAGCTCTGGTGGTGTAGTGCCTAAGACATTTGACTGCTAACCAGAAGGCTGGTGGTTCGAACCCACCAGCCACTCCTTGGAAAGAAGGTTGGGCAATCTATTTCCATAGTGATACCACCTCAGAAACCCAAGGAGGGGTCGCTATGAGTCAGATCTGACTCCACAAGAGTGAGTTTGGTTTTTTGGTACATAGTAAGTATTATCTCCCATTGTATAGATGAAAAGATGGAGGACAAGGGACATTAAGCTAATTCCTGAAGGTCACAAAGTGATAAAAGCAGGAGTCGAGTGTACAGCTTTCTGGTGCCAATGCCCATGTGCTTTCTGTTACACATATTCCTTTTAATGGGTCAAGGAGAAAAACACCTGTTTGTTTGGCTGGTTGATTTTCTTATATTGAGTGTCCCTTTACAAGTATGTCCTTTCTCTATATGTCGATTTTCCTTTCCATAAAATTATTTCTAATAAAAAAGCTGCAATTTTTCTTCCCTTGAGCTCTGCTGGGAAATATGGAAATAGGAATAATGTTGATAAAGCATCTGGCTCCATCTGCCACCAAATCAGAGTCTCTTACAAAGATGACCAGATGATGTCATCTGAAAGCTTCTGTGTGCCTGCCAGTGCTTGGAGTGGAGTGGAGTAGGGTGAGTCAGATGCCAGCCCACTTCTTTTCCAAGGATCTGGAACCAACCAGCTTCCTGCTTTTTTTCCTTGAAGCCCAAATGCTCCTGCTTGAATGTCCCTGGAAGGGTCAGACTGTTTGTCCTGGTCTGTTGAGGGGTTTGTGGTGCTAGAGATGGAGGCGACAATAATGTCCCATGTTCTCTGCTGAATCCTTTCTCCCTTTCTCTTTGTCTTGCCCTAGTTCCTTCAAAAGCCATTACCTACCTCCCTACTGTGTTTTTCTCAGGCTTCTTTTTCCTGTTCCCAGTCACTCCCTCTCTCATCTCTTTGTCCTTCTCCCTTGGATCTTTAGACCCTCCCATTCTTTTTTCTCCTTCATGATTGAGTGGATAACAGCAACTGAAGAGACACACAGCAGTACACACATAGCAGGTTGATATCACCTTCCTCAGGGACTATAGCAATCTTCACAATACTACAGTGCCAGGTGTGTTCTCCGGGGGGCTTCAAGGAGACATTCCACTTGATACTCAGCATACTCTGGAGCATACAAATAGATGAATTAAGATCTTGAATCACATTACAGTTCTGGGCATGACCTTCAACAGGAGAGTTCTTCAAGAAGAGATTGCAGTAACTGGTGAGTTCACAGTTTTCTTTCTCCTCCTCACTGGTACCTGAGTTAGTGGTGTCCTGGAGGCACAGTGCTTAAGCACTGGGTTGCTAACCAAAAGATTGATGGTTTGAACCCACCAGCCACTCTGTAGAACAAAGATGAGGCAGTCTGCTTTTATAAAGATTACAGCCTTGGAAACTCTATGGGACAGTTCTGTTCTATTCTACAGGGTTGCTATGAATTGAAATTGATTCAATAGCAATGGCTCTGTTGTTGTTGTTTCATTTTGTTTTATGGTTTGGTACCTGAGTTAACCATTGGATTCTTCAGTCACATGACCCTCAAAGGATCCCCAGAGACACAGGACATTGGTAGCATTTCCAGGGTAATCTGAGCACTCTTCTCTTGCTTCCATTCATAACAAGGTCTACATTAGAGAAACCTTCCTGATAGCTTCTCAGACTTACCACCCTCCAAATTATCTCTGGGCTCAAGAAACTTAAGGTTGTAAAACAGATGAAATTGGCATGTTTCACTGTATGTTCAGCATAAATAATTTCTTGTACTTGGTAGGTGGGTCTATAGATTGAATTGTGGTGAAAATCAAGAAGATGTGGTGAGAATTTAACTCCTGGCACTTGTGGATGTGAACTTGTTTGGAAATAGGATCTTTGAAGATATCAGTTAACATGAAGACATACTGGAGTAGGGTGGGCCCAAATCCAATCTGTGTAGAGTCATTTTAAAAGAGGAGATGTGATACACAGAGACATAGAGAGAGAGAAAAGAGCCATGTGAAGATGCATCCACAAGGCAAAGAATGTCTGGGCCTACCAGAAACTGGAGAGATAAGAAAAGATTTTCCCCTAGAGACTTTGGAGGGAGCATGGGTAGATCCACATGTTAATTTGGACTTCTATCCTCCAGGACTGTGAAACAATCTATTTCCATTTTTGTAAACCACCCAGCTGGCAGTATTTTGTTATGGCAGCCCTAGAAACTAAAACAATGGGCAAAAGGCAATTGAAAAAGTTATAAGTAGAGGCAGTATCTAGATAAACTGATACCATGGATAAAAGGCTCTTATTCCCAGTTTCACTTCTGGCTCTCTACGTGACCCTAAACATTGTTTTCCTTTACTGTGCTTTGGTTTCCATATTTATAAGAGAGGCTTATAACAAGAAGATACCAATACATAATTGGAAAAGGGAAATGCTATGTAAATAATATTAGAGATTCCCCTGCTGTTTGCTTGACAGCAGTTCACTTGGAAGGTTCAAGATCCTTTTGATCTTAGATGAGAGGGACCAGCTGCTGAGACATGGAGTCTGATTTAATCCAGAGTTAACCTTCCAAAAGATCTTTGTACAGAAGTAGATAATTTGTGATGCTTCTTTGTAGTCTAAATCTAGGACAAAGGTGGGGAATATGATTTATAGAACTGGTAATAACCATAATGCATAATTTCTTATTGAACAATTTTCTTCTTTCTTTATCATTTAATATTTCTCATATATGTCACTCTGTATAGACTCAAGGAACCATTGCATCTAGATGGGTACTGTAAATTTAAGGGAAAGCAAGAAATGATAGCTCAATATATCAGAAGTTTTACAAAAATCAGAATGGAAAGTATTTCCAGCGTTTTTAACTACTTACTTCAGGAGTCATTAAGATAATGTGGTTCCACAGAGAAGGCCTGGGAGGGAGAGGGGAGGTCACAGAACGTATTTACTGGACTACATACAACTGTCTCCCTACAATCCTCCCTCACGTCTCCACAGCCGGATTGGAGCAGCCTGTGGAAAAAATTCCTGTCTATTTTCAGAAACAGATAAAAGCATTCAGATTATGCAGTGCAAATCTTAGCTGCAAGCGGCTGGAAAAATCTGTTCCTTGCCACTGTCACTGACCCCCCTGACCCCTCCAATTAATGAAATTCAGCCTGCTTCTCCCGTCCACCCTCATCACCCCCTACCAGTACAGAGTGACCCATCCACTGCACATCTGGTCCTTGTCTATGCTGTCAGAGCATTTGTCACTCAGAAAGTGAGAGACAATAGAGTACAAGTGGAGTTTTCCTTGGTTTGAAAAAAAAAATTATCAACTGGTTCAAGGAGAAGTCAATGTTAAATTCATGTCTCTTTTTATCTGGATTTTTGAGGTACATATTTACAATGCATCTGGTCCTCCCCTTCATACCCAGGGGTGATAGGGCAGGAGGCCCAGTCTCAGGCAGGCACACAGGCCTCATTTGCTAACAAGACCCACTCCTGGGTAGGAAAATATTCCATCCTGAGCAGAGCTGCCTGAGACCAGATGTCTCCCTCCCCTGACTGGCCCCAAGCATATGAAGTTTGGGAACACTGAATAGTTCATCAAGCCAGATCTCTGGTGCAGGGGGATTATTCCTGGCTTCAGGGAATGACTTGTTCAGGGACTTCTCCACTGACCAGTGCACTCATATTTGCAATAAATCAGTTATGCTCTGAAGAAATATTTTATTAACCACATTAAAACAGGCTTATGTCTAGTACATCAAGGAGCAAATATCAGTCATACACACTCAAGAGGACCACTCTGTCAGCCTTTCATCTGGGAAGCACTGAGTGTCTTGAGGTTCCATAATAAAAGTGTTTCTTTCCTTTCAGAATGCTTAGTGCTTAGCTTACTCCCCACTGAACAATTCATTAAGCACTAAGTTCTTCCTACAGGAACAATTTTCTCCCTACTTCCGCTTGAGGTAATGGGTTCACAACCCAAATAAAGTTAGTTGCCAAAGGAGCCAGATGGGATGTCTCTTCCCAAAGGAATGGGATGGGCTCTCATTTCCTCCTTACTGATTTCTTCTTCTAGATGCACAGGCTTCTCAGCCATAGAGAGGACAGGGTTGGAGTGAAGAATCCACCATAATGAGAGAGCCTTTTCAAGAGGCAACAATGGCCTATTGTTTTGACAGATGGATGGAGCCAGTTGTTGAAGCAATGAGAAGTTCCCTGACTGGACAGATAGAGGGCAGAGCAGAGCTGTGTGCCAAGTATGTCCTTGGTGCTCAGACAGCCACAGGGAGGATGTGGACACAGTAAGGAAACTTAGGGGATCCTGCCAAATGCCATTCTCTAGAGGAACAAAACCAGCGAAGCACATATATAAATGTAGAGAGAGAGATTCATTTCAAGGAAGTGGCTCACACAGTCGTGGAGGTTGGCAAGTCCCAAAACCATGGTCAGTGGCAGGCTGAAGGCTTCTCCTGACTCTCGTGATAGCAGAGGCTGACAAACTCAAAATTGGCAGATCAGTGGCAGGCTGCTTGCTCATGTCCCCAAGAATAGGAAGTCAGAGGATGATGAGGCAAATCCAGGATTGAGTGCAGGACAGAGAGAGATCTTTTCCAGAATATCCCTATATACTGGATGCAGGTCACACCCCTAAGAAAACTCCCCTTTCAACTGATTGGCTGCTCATATGAGATCACAAAATGGAGAATGATTATATAATATCGGCCAAACCACTGAGAATCATGACCTGGCCAAGTTAACACATAATCTAACCATCACACTCACCAAAGCCCAAGACCCACACTTCTATTTCTATACTTTTAAAGAGAAGACTCATATTCTGCTAGGCAAGCATCAGTGGCCAAAGTGGATAATGGTTATGACGTTAGTAAAAAGCAGTGGCAGGAGAGCTAGGAGAGCGAAACCATAGTTCAAATCATACTGCCCAGTAACGTGAATAATTTTGGATGGTTTACGTACTTCCAGGCCTTAGCTCAAGCTGGCCCCTCTGCTTTGAATGCCCTTCACCACTTTCTCCATCTATAAAATTGCTTAAAAAAAAAAAAAACAGTTGCCCTGGAGACGACTCCAATTGGTGACAACCCAATGTGCTTCAGAGTAAAACTACGCTCCATAGGACTTTAGTGATTATGACCTTTCAGAAACACATTGCTAGGTTTTTCTTCCAAAGCATCCCTGGATGCTTTTGAACTTCAATCTTCCAATGAGTGAACAAGTGCTCAACTGTTTGAGCCACCCAGGGACTACTTGTCACACTCCTATTCATCTCTAAAAACCCAATTCAAATGTTTCCTTTTCTGTAAGACCTTTCCATATTTCTTCATTTAAAAGAAACCACCACTTTCCTTGTATTCCAGCAGAACCATCTCTCTTCATTGTGGCACTCATTAACTTCTGGCTTGTGCTTTAGATAGTAAAGCATATGTCTGCCTTCGCCAAGAGGGTGTGAGCCTGTATCTTATGTACATTTTTTTCCTACCACTTCCAGCCCTGAACCTAGCATAAAAAGTGCTTGTTGAATCAAATCACATCACTTACAGTTACAGTGCATTCCAAATGCTAGCTTAAATCCAGTGCAACAAAGCATAAGGAAACCTCTTCATTCTTTCATCTTTGAGATAAAATTCATATCACATAAAATTCACCATTTTAACCACTGTAGAGTGTAAATTTGGTAGCAGTTAATATATTCACAATGTTGTGCAGCCATCACCACTGTCTAATTCAGAACATTGTCATCACCCCAGAAAGAAATCCCTTACTCATTAAGCAGTCACTCCCTATTCACCCTCCTTACAGCCCCTAGCAACCACTACTCTACTTTCTGTAGGATTTGCCCCTTCTGAACATTTCATGTAAATCAAATTATACAGTACGTTGCCATTTGTGTCTGGCTTCTTTCACTTGAAAGCATAATGTTCAAAGCTCATTTGTGTTGTATCATGTATAAGTATTTAATTCACTTTTATTGGTAAATAGTATTTTATTGTATGCATATATCATATTTTGTTTATTAATTCACCAGTTGATGGACATTTTGGGTTGTTTCTACTTTTTGTCTATTATAACAATGCTGCTATGAACATTTATGTTCAAGATTTTGTGTGGAAGGGGAGGGGAGGGAATACTGCAAAAACATAAATAAATAAGATTTTGTGTGGATATATGCATTCAAGTCTCTCAGTTCTATGACTGGGAGTGTAACTGCTGAGTCATATGGGAACTCTATGTTTAACTTTTTGAGTAACTGCCAAACTGTTACCCCACTTTACAATTCTATTAGCCATATATGAGGATTTTACTTTCTCCACGTCCTCACTAACATTTGTTATTTACTGTCATTGTAATAATTATTATCATAGACAGTCTAATGGATATGGAATGGGAGTCTTGGTGGTGCAGTGGTTAAAGAGATCAGCTGCCAACTAAAAGGTCAGCAGTTAGAACCCACCAGCCACGCCATGGGAGAAAGATGTGACAGTCTGCTTCTGTAAAGAAATTCAGCCTTGGAAACCCTATGGGACTGTTCTACTCTGTCTTATATGGTTGTAACTTATTGGAGTTGACTCGTTGGCAGTGGGTAATGGCTATTGACGTTGAACATCTTTTCATGTGTTTCTTGGCCATTTGTAATCTTTAAAGAAATGTCTATTCAAGCCCTCTGCTCATTTTTTTGATTCAGCTGTTTGTCTTTTTGGTGCTGGGTTGTAAGTATTCTTTATTCAGTATTGGTACCAGATTCTTATCAGATACATAATTTTTAAGTATTTGTTTCTGATTTTGGTAGGTTTTTTTCTTCCTTGCTGGTATCCTTTGATGCAAAGGTTTGTAATTTTGATGAAGTCCGGTCCATCTACTTTTTTCTTTTTTTGGTGGTGATTTTGGTGTCATAATTAAACTACTGCCTAATCCAAAGTCACAAAGATTTACACCATGTTTCTTTCCAAGAATTTTCTAGTTTTAGCTCCTACACATATGTCTTTTATCCACTTTGAGTTCATTTTTGTATATGGTTTTATCTATGATCTGAGATATGGGTCCAATTTCATTCTTTTGCATATGGATATCCATTTGCACCAGCACTGCATAGTGAAAACAGTTCTTACCCCTTTGTACAGCCTTGGCATCCTTGTCAAAAATCAATTCTTTGTCATGTGTTTACACTGTTACTTTCTTGAAGTCATCACTTGAAGTAAGGTCATTGGTTCATTCTTAGGGTATGACAAATTTGATATTACCAAGGTATATGTATGTTTGTTTTTTAATTTAGTAATTACATCAATCTGACTTCCCCCTACGTACCTCAGAATCCGTTCCAAGAAAAGGTAGCAACACCAAATGTTGCACATTTTCACAAATGGAAATTGCTTGGAGTTTTAAATTGCTAGAATAAACCAAAGATAATAAGAAGACAAATCTCATGGATTATTAAGCAGAACACACAACCAGATAGGAGAAGGAGAGCTGACTTTCAGCCCTCCACAACTGAGTACACCTTGTTAGAATGGCCAGAAGTTAAGCATAACTGAGAGGTGGTAGATAGTGTCTGTAGGTGGTTGTTCAACTTTCACAGTAGGAGTGAATTCGTAGGGAATTATCCCCTTCCTTTCCGCCTACACAGTCTGATGGATAGACTGGAGGCTTTACACTGGTGAGGCACTGTGAGAAATGTAATGTAGGATAAAATATGTAAGTGTATTAGAGGCAAGCACTCCTGGAGAGAATAGAGAAGTAAAGAGCAATGGCAGAAGAAGTATTAAGGAGGCAAATAGGAATGAAAGTGGACCAAGAATGTGGGGTGGGTAGGTAATTGTGCTGTTTGACTTAGAAGTTTCTCTAGCATAAATGGATGATTAAATGGGGGTAGACTTAGGTCTCAGACACTGAAATAATTTTCTTTTTTAAAAAAAACCAGGGAGCTGAAAGTAAATTCTTGAGTGTGTTTTGTTTGCTGTCACTCACCCTGGGCTTGAGTCATTCATTTCTTTCTACCTCAAGCATCTTCCACCCACCCCACCCCACTCTGTCTGACCTTACCCCAGCTCACCTTTTTTAACCTACCTTACCCGTTCTCATGCTAGGTCTCAATTTTCAAATTGGGCCCAGCATCCTCTTTGTGTTTTCCAGAGTGTGTTTCCTGGATTTAGACTTGCAACATTTTGTTCAATATTAACATCTTTACATAGGGAATATTTTTGCTTTACTGTCTACTCTCCCACTGGCTAGCAAGTTTCTGGAGGCCAGGGGCTATGTCTTATTCCTCTTTGTAAGCTCTGGGGTTGGCACAGTCCATGGCACTAAAAGGTTGATGAACTGAACTGCAAGTGAAAAAGGATCAACCTACAGAAAAGAATATCAACTCAGAAGTTGGCCCTACAACAGGAAGTAGAAAATACAAGGGGTGAGAAAGAGAAAAACCAGTTAATTCCCTCCAGCATTCTCTTTCTACATGTTCCAACCTGATTGCATATGCTGCGGTGACAGACTTGCAAACAGCGTGTCTGAGCTTTCCTGTCATAGTGAAATAGCTGAGCAAGTTACAAGGGCTAGATGCATGTGCCAGTTCTCAGCAACTGTGGGGCCAAGAGGGACTCTACTATAGAGTGAAAAGGTGGAGAATGGGAACCTTGAAGCCATTTTGATTGTAGGGAAACATTTCTTTCCTTTTTTTTTTGCCAGGGTAATGGCAACACAGAGGGCACTCTATGATAGAATTCTCACCTTTCAGGTGGGACATGCGGATTCGATTTCTGGGCAATACACCTCATGCAGAGCCGCTATCTATCTGTCAGCAGTGGCTTGTGTGTTGCCACAATGCTGAACAAGTTTCAGTGGAGCTCCCAGACTAAGACAGGCTAGGAAGAAAAGCTTAGTGATATGCTTCTGAAATTCAATCAATGAAAACTATGAACCACAGCAGTCTGATCCCATTGTACATGGGATTGCTGTGAGTCAGAACTATTTCAATGGCAGCTAAAAACAACACAAACAGTGGTGATGCAACATTATCTACATCACAGAGCCAACAGGCAGAAAGACATTTGGAGATTGCCGTGGGGTAGAGGTGGGAATGGGCAGTGGGGGAATCTGTCCAGAAGCAGCAGGTCAAAGTAGAAGAACTAAAGTTGGAATATACTCAGAATTTAAATTCAGATCACTATGGAGGATATTCCATTTAAAGAGTAAATATAGCAAAATTAAAGAATATTTTCATAAAAGACAGTCATAATCCTAACAATTCAAATATATTCACATATATGGGTATTTTCTTCTGGTTTTGTTGAAAAGCATAAGTTATTCTACATAATTTTAATTATTTCATTTATGCAATATTAAGAAGTCCCTGAGTGGTGCAAAGGGAGCTCTGATGGCGTAATACCTAAGGCATTTGACCGCTAACCAGACGGCTGGTGATTCAAACCCACTAGATAATCCTCAGAAGGAAGACTGGGTGATCTACTTCCACAGTGATACCACCTTGGAAACCCAAGGAGGGGTCGTTATGAGTCAGATCTGACTCAGTGGCAGTGAGTTTGGTTTGGTTTGGTTTGAGTGATGCAAAATGTTAAGCACTTGACTACTACCAGAAAGGCGGTTTGAATCCACTCAGTTGTACCTCAGGAGATGGTCCTGGCTATCTGTTTCTGGAAGGTCACAGCCTTAAAAACCTTGGAGAGCAATTGTACTCTGCACACATGGAGTCACCATGGGCCGGAATCAACTTGATGGCAGTTAACAACAAGATAAAATATGAAATCTTACATTTTAATTTTTATTATTTTATCATAAACATTTTGTATAAAAAAGCAAACCAAACCCACTGCCTTCTAGTCGATTCTGACTCATGTTGTTGTTGTTGTTGTTATGTGCCGTCAAGTCGGACCTGACTCATAGCGACCCCTCCTTGGGTTTCCGAGGCAGTATCATTACAGAAGTAGGATTGCCCAACCTTCCTTCCGAGGAGTGGCTGGTGGGTTTGAACCGCCAGCCTTCTGGTTAGCAGTCAAGTGTCTTAGGCACTATGCTATCAGGGGTTTCTGAGGAGGTAAATCTTTATGGACGTAGTTTGCCCCATCTTTCTTCTGTGGAGTGGCACATGGATTTGAACCACCAACCTTCTGGTTAACAGTAGAATGCTATAGGCACTGCACCACTAGGGCTCCTTAAATATTTTATATATCAACCATTTATTATAATTTTAAAACCTGGATAGTATTCTTAAGAACACTTAAGGTTTATAATCATCATATTTCTTTATCGTGTCTTTTTATTGAGCATTTATAATAAATTTTGGTTATTATGCAATATTAAACATACAACTTTTTTGTTGTGCATTTCTTTCCTTAGGATAAATTCCTAAGAGAATAATATCTAGCCCATAGGGTGTGAATACTTTTATGACATTGAAATACACTGTCATATTACTTTCCAGAAGCATAATAACAATTTACTCTACCACCAGTAATGTACAACTCTCTAGGCTCAGTACAAACTGACCTGCACTGGATAATAATATATATTATTCTAACTTCTCCTGACTTAAAAATGTGAATTGACTTTCATTGTTGCTTTAATCTGAATTTGTTTAATCATAAAGATGCAGTTCTTTTCCTGGAGTTCATAGGCAGTCTGTAGTGTCTCTTTTGTAAATGACTTGTTCATCTTGGAGTTCTGGTAGTATAGTGCCTAAGGCATTTGACTGCTAACCAGAAGGCGGCGGTTCAAACCCACAAGCCACTCCTGGGAAGGAAGGTTGGGCAATCTACTTCTGTTAGTGACACTGTCTCAGAAACCCAAGGAGGGGTCACTATGAGTCAGATTCTACTCTATGGCAGTGCATTTGGTTTGGTTTGGTATTATCTGGGATCTTAATGTTTCACTTTATATTATCAAATGGCTAATTTATAAAACATTACTATATATTCTTGCCATGATTAATAAAAATATTTCTCCAACCTTCTGTTGGCATTTTGTATTAGATTCACCATTTTTTCATTATTGGAGAGCTCTTAAAATATTTATTTGTGTCTATCTAGTGAAAGCTCTATGGTGATTTTCTGATAGTTTTTCCCTATAATTTGTCTCTTTTTATTTAATTCCTAGCCTAGCTGAAGTTCCATTAGGATACAAAGTATTGATCTAAATAAATAATTTTCCAAATTTATAACCAGTGATACCCATAATAAATACTCACAGTGTTTATTCAATAAATCTTTTCTTACCCTCTTATTTATTACCTATTAAATTTACATAGATAGATTGAATTCCAGATTTTCTTTTCTTCTGTATTGACCTATATTTCCATTTTTGTGATAAAATCACCCTGTTTTAATTATTTCTGTCTATTTTCCTTGGTATCTCTGGTGCCTGCCATATTGGCAGGCATATCAAATATGTTCAATAAATTTTTATTAACTTATATTAAATGTACAGTATATATTAATACCTGATAAACTTATATCTGGAATATTTTTAATAAAAAATGATCTCATATATCTGTTTGCTGGCTGATTGAGTCACAGAGAGGAATCATTTTTTTCTATTATCTCCAGAACACTTTAATTCCTTTCAGTCTTCATTTCTTGTCAAATTCTTTTGAGAAGTGTGAGAAATTAATAACGGAAAATGAGTGTAGGGAAGTTTCCACATTACTTTCACAGATGCATAATCTACCAGCATCCCAGTGAGGAGGCATTCTCTTTACCTGTCATCAGGGATAACTGAGGGTTTTAATGACTTGCCCAGGGTCACCTAATTTATGATTATGGCTCAAACCTGGATCACCTGGTTCTAAGTCTGGTGTTCTTACAAGTGTCTGGTTTTATAGATCCTAAGGTTTTGGGCCTTTGCTTTCTAGTGAGCCAGAGACCAAAGGTTGCATGATGACATCTGTTTAGAAGGAGTGAAATCCCTGGGTAGTACAAACTGTTAATGTACTCAGCTGCTACCTGAAAGGTTGGAGGCTCAAATTCACCCAGAGGTGCCTTGGAAGAAAGGCCTGGCAATCTACTTTTGAAAAATCAGCCACTGAAAACCCTGTGGAGCACAGTTCTGTCCTGACACACATGGAGTTACCATGAGTGAGTCAATTCAAGGGCAACTGGTTTGGTTTTTTGGTTTTAGAAGAAGCTTCTGGCAGATTACCCACAATAAAGCTTCAGAGACACAACACAGCTCCCAATCCAGAGCTAATTCTCATCAGAGTGCAGGTTGAAAATATAGACACATGGCAGGGTTGAGGCAACCCAGACACCCAGTCTGATGCATTGCCTACCAGACAGTGGGGAGAGGATATAGGGAGCCCTTGTCACTGAATTTCAAAACGCAGATTGCTGAAGGAAAGCTGTGGCAGAGGGATTCAACTCAAGCGTAGAACAGCTCTTTTTAAACACAGCCTTGCATTGACCACGAGAGTCACAGGCAGAATGGCAAACTGACTGGACTACAAATAGCAGCTGCAGCTGGAAAGCAAAAGTCAAGCTTAACCTGTGCATGGTATAGAAAGGACCTCAGGCAAAGCATCAGTCTTGCTCTATGGTTCACTCCCCTGTGTGGAGTGTCCCCTTCCCCCGACAGTCACCCCTATCTCCAGCAGAGAAACACTGCGTAGTATCACTAGAAGAGCTGTGAGCCTGAAAGAGATAGCTCTTTCCCCAATCCAAGGAATTAAGCCTGTAAACGGCAAGCTGGACTCTGATTTGGGGATGAGACTTCTCTGGGTCCATCCCAGAAGACCATGAGCTGATCCTTTATTTACTACTTGGTTGTCTGTCTTTGTTCAGTTCTGTCTACTTAGCCAGATTGGAAATGGTTTGCTGGAAAAAATTATGGTGCTGTCTAACATGATGTAACAAGATGTCATCTTCTAACTCCAACACATAAAATGGATTTACAGAAAGGAGGAGGGAAAAAACAAAGCCCCAGGGAGCACTTGACTCAGATAAAAACCATGGGTTTTCTTTGTGAATGTCAAAAAATCTGCATGTTATTTTACTTATAGGAGCATGAGAACAGACTAGCGTTTCAGGGGAAAGCAAAAGATATGTGCTACACAGCCCAGAGAAAAAGTTTGCTGAGAAAAATTAATAGTCATTTCACGTTGCACACATATACAAATACAGCCCAAATTCTACATACAAATCATGCAGACACAACACACAAACATGTGCCACAAATACCACACACACACATCGACACATACCACAAGCCCCATTTAAACATCACATAGAAGCAACATATACTCACCACCCACCCACATTATCACATATGTTGTTGTTGTTATGTGCCTTTGAGTCAGACCCAACTCATAGAGACCCCTCCTTGGGTGTCTGAGGCAGTATCACTACGGAAGTAGATTGCCCAACCTTCTTTCCGAGGAGTGGCTGGTGGGTTTGAAACGCCAGCCTTCTGGTTAGCAATCAAGTGCCTTAGCCACTATGCTACCAGAGCTCCTACTCCAGCATTAACCCAACAACCCTACTGCAAAAGCAAACACACATTATTTTAAGTCAAGAATCTTATAATTCTGATATATTGAGCCATGGAGTGAGCACATATTCTGGATCTCAGCTTTTCTGATGAACATCTGCAAGTCTGCCATGAGTTTTTCAGAGCTCCTTTGTTTTTATGAGGAAGCATAATAGAAAAGACAAAGCAGAGAGGCAAAGGTTTTGTGGTTCATTTTAAATATATATGGGAGAAAGACATAGCAATCAGCTTCTGTAAAGATTTACAGTCTTGAAAACCCTGTGGGACAGTCCTGCTTTGTCCTATAGGGTCACCATGAGTCATAATTCAATTGAATAGCAAAATACATATATATGTGTGTGTGTGTGTGTGTGTATTGTATATTCAATATACAGCCCTTCTAGAAAAGCACATTCCAAACCAATCTTAATGTAATACATTGAAGTAACACAAGTAAGAAAGGATATGATAGGGTTCCTTAGTTGTTCATGTTTCTTAGAATTGCATTGCCTTCTTTCTGCATTTGAAGTGAGTTCTGATGTGGCCTCTGAGAACAGTTAGCATCCCTGACTATGCGCGCACACACACACACACCCACACACACACCCCTACATTAAAAACGATAAATAGAAGGAAAGGGAAAGAGTACAATCTATAATTTCTTTTCCTGTTAGTCCTTCTCACTCAGTAGTAAAACAAAGGTAGAGAGTGTTGGCAGAATGTGTGTGTGTCAAGAAGTGAAATAAAAATAATTGAATTAGTTCTGTGCAGCATTTCATGAATGACCTATGAAATACAAATTATGTATTTGTAATTATGTAACTAGCCTGGCACAATACAAAGATGAATGGTAAAATTCATGCTGATAATTTTAAAATGTTAATTTTGCTCAGGATGATATTAAATAGAAATAAAAACATCACGACAAATCAAGAGGGAGACCTCCCCTTTGTGCACATTCCTCCAGTAAGATCCTATTCCCCTCTCTAAATCTCTTTCATCCGTCAAGGACTTTTTGGTCCATATTCCTCTCTTTGAATGACCATAGTGCAATTTAGCTCTTGAAAATGCATTGTTTTGAATGGTTCTGTCATTGTTTCATTTTTATGAATCTTATCTATACCCTTCTGTGGTGGTTAAGTTTGTGTGTCAACTTGGCTGGGCCTGGTTGAGTGGCTGCGCAGCTGAATGTAGTTATTCCCCATGGTGAGACTGGTAATTAACGCCATGGTGGAATCTATTGGAGCAGCTCAGTAGCTGCTTTGGGTATGCGGTCCGCTTCCCGTATATAAGAAGCAGCTTTGACTACACAGAGTGACCGAGTAGTTGAACTGGTGGGCTCAGGATCATAGTTGCAGGGGACATCAAGCTGAATTGGCATAACAGACTCCACAATACATTGTTCTACCTCCTACTTTGGCAAGTGGCGACTGGGATCTTAAAAGCTTGCAAGCAGCCACCTAGATGCAATGATGGGTCTCTCCTCATCCAAAGTAGAGAAGAATGAAGAAAACCAAAGATTCATGGAAACAATTAGTCCTAGTGACTGGTACACCATGTGATCTGCAGCCTACATGACTACGAGACCAGAAGAACTAGGTGGTACCCGGCTACCACTGTCAACCACTTGAAAGCGGATCTATGTAGGAGATCCTGGATAGAGAGGGAGAATAATGTGGAACAAAATTTAAAATCATTTGGGATAAAAAAGGGGGGAGCAGGTTTGCTGGTCTGATAGAGCCCAGTGGAACCCCTGAGATGATGGCCCCTAGCTGCCCTTCAGGTCTGGAATTGAACCCACACTTGTGGCTTCCAGCCAAACAAAAGACAGGCATAGGAGTTGAACAATTACCTGAGGTAGATACACTCCTTGGAGAGATCAATTATGGGAGAAAGAAGGGCTGTTTATACACAGGGAGATAGCTCAGGAGGCAGGAGTGCATGGAGGGATGGACACAGGGAAGAGGTAACTATCGGGAGGAAGTGGGAGGGGAGCTGTTGCATTGGGGTAAATTGTAGTCAATG